>NC_045956.1:52449455-52559455 GCF_010909765.2 Amblyraja radiata | reverse complement strand
TCAACTTTATTGTCATTGCACAAATACAAGTATAGGTACAACGAAATGCAGTTTAGCGTCTGGTCATAGTCATAGTGCAAGATAGTAGAAGTAAAAATAAAAATATAAAGTTGGCATACAATAAAAGTTAAAAAAATACTGGTTAACAATGTGTGGATTGTGGATGAATTAAAACTGATACATAGGCAGATAACTGTATACAAGTGGGAGAGTCTAAGGATGGCTAGCGTCGGGACTCCGAGTTCAGCAGTGTACAACCCTGCATGTCATTGGGGTGTGGGAGGAAACTGGAGCACCCAGAGAAATCCCGTGGTCACAGTGAGATCGTTCAAACTCCGTACAGACAGCACCTGCAGTCAGGATTGATCTGGGTCTCTGATGTTGTAAGGCAAGAGCTCTACTGCTTTGTCACTATGCCTGTTTAATTGTCATATGCACCAGGGCCTGAACAATGACATTCTTATTGCACTTTGTTGGCATATTAAACACAACACAATGGGTAAATCTAAACTAAATGATCAGATATTCTGTGTAAATCAGACCATGATAGTGCAAGACAAAGTATGTTGTGCAACTCTAATGGTGAAAAGTCCATAGAGGTTGAGTGCCAAGTTGGGGTTGTGGTTAGGGGTGTGCAGATTGGTGCAAGAGCCTGATGGTTGCTGGGAAGAAGATGGTCTTGAACCTGGAGATCACGGTTCTCAAGCTCCTGTACCATCTTCCTGATGATAGCAGTGAGAGGAGATTGTGGCCAAGGTGGTGTGGGTCTTTGTTGATACTAGCTATTTACTTGAAGCAGTGCTTTCTGTAGATCCCTTCAATGGTGGGGAGGTCCATACATGAGATGGACCAGGCAATGGCCAACACTTAATGCAACCTCCTTCATTCCTGAGTGTCTGAATTACCCTATCAGTTCATAATGCAACCAGAGTGTATACAGATTATTACAATGATTAGTTTAGAGATACAGCATAGAAACAGGCTCTTCGGCCCACCGAGTCCTCTCCAACCAGCGATCACCCGTACACTAGTTCGATGTCATCCCACTTTTGCATCCTACACTCACGGGGCAATTTACAGAAGCCAAGTAACCTACAAACCTGCACGTCTTTGGAATGTGAGAGGAAACCGGAGTGCCCGGAGAAACCCCACGCAGTTACAGGGAGAAAGTACACACTCCATACAGACAGCACTCACAGTCAAGATCGAACCCAGTTCTCTGGTGCTGTAAGGCAGCAACTCTACCACTGCACCACCCTGGTTGATTCAAAAGGGAAATTAAATAGATTTGGTTCTAACTTACAAAAAGCAATTGGAGAGGGCGAAAAATTGGAAACCTATGGGAAAGAAGCAGTTGAATTTGTAGAATCACTCTCTCAAAGGGCAGGCACATGCTCGCTGAGCTGGGCAGCTGCCTTCTCCACTGAAAGATCAGTGGCACACAAGAACTGTTGTTGGATCACACTAAACCAGTGGCTTCACCAATTTTGTATCATTGTCACATTCACTTTGCCGCATCAGGTTGAGAATCTCTTGCAACATTTAGCATGCTGAAAGGAACTGCTGTGCTGCTAAATGTTACGCATTTAAATCGCCCACAGCACTCGAGCTACAGAAGCCCCATGTTTAACCGAGGCAGCTTTCATAAACAAATATCACGATCAGCGCAAACCCCAGAGGCCATTTGCTGTGCTGCAGAAGGAATGATAAATAAATAATTGGAATTACCTCTTCAGTGTTTCCGCTGGTGGCTATGATGCCGTTTAATGTGTGAATTTGTTGGAGTAGTAGTGTCTTCACGTACAGGGATTTCTGATTTATTGCTGTGCTCTGAGTTCACTCACTGATGTGCTGCCTGGCAGACTGAATACAAAGTTTAAAAGTGGAAAGATGTAAAGATGCCCTCAACTGCTCGTTTTGAGAAGTCTGTAGACACCCTGTTCTAGGAAGGATGTTGTTAGGCCGGAAAGGTGCAGAGAAGATTTTTGACTTGAGGTCCTGAGCCATAGGGAGAGGTTCAGCAGGCTAGGACTTTATTCCTTGGAGTACAGGAGGCTGAGGGGTGATATTATACAGACGTATAAAATCATGAAGGGAATAGGCAGTCTTTCACGTAGAGCATGGGAGACAAGAAACATAGGTTTAGGGTGAGAGCGGCAAGATTTAATAGTAACATTAGGGGTTACTTTTTCCGCAGAGGGTGATGGGTTTATGGAACGAGTTGGCTGAGGAGTTAGGTGAGGCAGGTACTATAAAAAAACATTTAAAAATATTTGGAGAGGTACATGGATAGAAAAGGTCAAGAGGAATATGGGCCAAGCACAGGCAGGTGGGCCAAGCATTAGTGTTGCATCTTGGTCCATAAGGACATCTTAGTCCACATGGACAAATGGGCCAAATGGCCTGTTTCTGTTGACCCTCCAAAGCTGCCAGAGGATGATGTTTAGGCAGGTACTATCATAATGTTTAAGAGCCATTTGAACAGGTAGATGGTTATGGTCCAAGTTCGGGCTGGTGGGACTAGTGTAGATGGGGCTTGCTGGTCGGCGTGGGCAAGTTAAGCCAAAGGACCTGTTTCCATGATGTTTGACTCTATGACATGCATTTTCCATGTCATGATGTTTGGTGGAGCAGAGGATGTGGATGGTGAACTCTGAGGGTGCCCTGACATTCGGTCTTAGCTTTAACTTTCATGGAGACAATGAGCTACACAAGGTGAATGATTTACTACTGAAGAAGTAGCAGATGGGCCATAGGACTTCTGATCAAGTTCCAGAGGAGACTGGTTGGTTCAGGTGTAGGTTTAGGTTTATTATTGTCACATACTGACGTGCAGTGAAAAGCTCTGTTTTCCATGCTATCCAATCAGATCAGACAATACTATACACAGATACAATCGAGTCAAACATTTACAATAGGTAGAGCCAAGCAGAAGATGCAGAGTATAGATCTCAGCGTTGTAGCATATCAGTTCCAAAGACAAAGTCCAATGCCCACAATGGGCTAGAGGTGAATCGGACAGTATCCGAGCTGATGGAAGGACTGTTCAGAAACCTTATAATATAGAGGGAAAATGTGTTACTGAGATTAGTGGTGTAGGTCTGGTCTCTGTGGTGGACGTGCTACATCTACAGCTCTCTGCAATTTCTTGCTGTCTTGCCAATCACATTGTAGCTTAGATAGACAATCGCAAACGTTCAGCCAGAAGTGATGAATTGTTGATCCAGCTAGCCTTGCTCCTGAGATCCCATCAAAAACCTCAACTAATTACAGTGGCTTGCAAAAGTATTCATACCCCTTGAAATTTTCCACATTTTGTCACGTTACAACCACAAACGTAAATGTATTTTATTGGGATTTTATGTGATAGACCAACACAAAGTGGCGCATAATTGTGAAGTGGAAGGAAAATGATACATGGTTTTCAACTTTTTTTACAAATAAAAAACTGAAAAGTGTGGCGTGCAAAAGTATTCAGCCCCCTTTACTCTGATACCCCTAAATAAAATCCAGTGCAACCAATTGCCTTCAGAAGTCACCTAATTAGTAAATAGAGTCCACTTGTGTGTAATCTAATCTCAGTATAAATACAGCTGTTCTGTGAAGGCCTCAGAGGTTTGTTAGAGAACATTAGTGAACAAACAGCATCATGAAGCCCAAGGAACACACCAGACAGGTCAGGGATAAAGTTGTGGAGAAGTTTAAAGCAAGGTTAGGTTATAAAAAAATATTCCAAGCTTTGAACATCTCACGGAGCACTGTTCAATCCATCATCCGAAAATGGAAAGAGTATGGCACAACTGCAAACCTACCAAGACATGGCCGTCCACCTAAACTGACAGGCCGGGCAAGGAGAGCATTGATCAGAGAAGCAGCCAAGAGGCCCATGGTAACTCTGGAGGAGCTGCAGAGATCCACAGCTCAGGTGGGAGAATCTGTCCACAGGACAACTATTAGTCGTGCACTCCACAAATCGGGCCTTTATGAAAGAGTGGCAAGAAGAAAGCCATTGTTGAAAAAAAGCCATAAGTAGTCCCGTTTGCAGTTTGCCACAAACCATGTGGGGGACACAGCAAACATGTGGAGGAAGGTGCTCTGGTCAGATGAGACCAAAATTGAAGTTTTTGGCCTAAATGCAAAACGCTATGTGTGGCCGAAAACTAACACTGCACATCACCCTGAACACACCATCCCCACTGTGAAACATGGTGGTGGCAGCATCATGCTGTGGGGATGCTTTTCTTCAGCAGGGACAGGGAAGCTGGTCAGAGTTGATGGGAAGATGGATGGAGCCAAATACAAGGCAATCTTGGAAGAAACCCTGTTAGAGTCTGCGAAAGACTTGAGACAGGGGCGGAGGTTCACCTTCCAGCAGGACAATGACCCTAAACATACAGCCAGAGCTACAATGGAATGGTTTAGATCAAAGCATATTCATGTGTTAGAATGGCCCAGTCAAAATCCAGACCTAAATCCAATTGAGAATCTCTGGCAAGACTTGAAAATTGCTGTTCACAGACGCTCTCCATCCAATCTGACTGAGCTTGAGCTATTTAGCAAAGAAGAATGGGCAAAAATTTCAGTCTCTAGATGTGCAAAGCTGGTAGAGACATACCCCAAAAGACTTGCAGCTGTAATTGCAGCGAAAGGTGGTTCTACAAAGTATTGACTCAGGGGGGCTGAATACTTTTGCACGCCACACTTTTCAGTTTTTTATTTGTAAAAAAATTTGAAAACCATGTATCATTTTCCTTCCACTTCACAATTATGCACCACTTTGTGTTGGTCTATCACATAAAATCCCAATAAAATACATTTACGTTTGTGGTTGTAACGTGACAAAGTGTGGAAAAGTTCAAGGGGTATGAATACTTTTGCAAGCCACTGTAGTTTCACTTGGTGTGGCATCAAGAAACAATTGAGATTACTGGACTATGCTCTCACAACATTTCAGCTGTAGGATTGTAGACTAGAACTTTTGAACTGGCTGTAATTCTAACCAAGCTCTTTCAGTACAATAACAAAAGTGACATTTAACCAGAGCTTTGTTTGGGATGTCACAGGCTGGTACGGCCTCTAAAAAGTTCAAAACAAATTGATGTTCAGCAGTCAAAAATATTGTCTGAACTGTTACATTAATACAGGCACCTTTTTGTCCACATAAAAGCACTGCTTCCACCCAACAATGTGGAGAATTCCCCAGATATATCTTGTTCACACAATGAACGACAAAGCCAATCCAATTAAGTCTTTCCCAATAAGCCTACCATCACTCGGAAGGTACCATCAACGTTGCGATCAAATGGAATCTCTCGCTCATAACTTGCCGGTCAAGGCATAGTTTTGTTATAATGGGAGCATTCAGGGTTAAGCTTCGTTACTGCCTTGGTGTAAACATGGACCAAAGTCTGAATTGTACCAGTGAGGTGAGAATGACTGGCATTGATATCAATGGAAGCGTTTGATCAAATCTTGCATCAAGGAGGCCTGGTGAAACTAAAGTTATTGGGCGTCATGTGGGAAACACTACAATTTTATGAGTAACAGCCTGCATAAACGAAGATGGAGCCACAAGGAACTGGAGATGTTGGTTTACAAATGAAAAGCACAAAATGCTGGAGTAACTCAGCAGCATCAATGGAGGGAATGGACAGTCAACATTTTGGGCTGGGACCTTCCTTCAGAAAAGAAGTTAGCTGTGGTTGTTTAAAGTCAATTAACTCAGCCACAGGACATCAACTGGTTCATTAATAACTTGAAGCAGGCCCTCTAGTTGTATGTTTCCCATCGTTAAGGCTTTACCACCTGAGACAGAAATTACACTTTGAAATCCAAGTGTTAATGCAGCTGACATATAATTTTTGCAGCAAATTCCAATGAAGGCTAGATTTGACTCCTATAAAGGAATGTACAATGTTTACGGAAAGTTATCACTTTTGCGTATTATTAGCAATGATTTAGTTATTTTTCACGTCACAAGAATTTCCGGGTGACGACCTGTCCTTTGTATGTAAACACAAGGTTATGTGGTTAAGCTTGGGTTCATTTTGTGAATAATAGGATTGATATAACATCATTGCAACAAATAAATAATACAAGGCAAGAAAAATACAAAGAGGAAGCATTACAACAGGAGGCTGAATGGCATTGTAAGCGAAAAGAAGATAGCACTTAGAGTAAATTATCTATCACACTTCCCTCATTTTGTAGGTTTACACAGCAGAGATAATAAAAATAATAATCATGATAATAATAATAATAATAATAATAATAGTAATTTATTAGCCAAGGATGTTTTGCAACATATGAGGAATTTGATTTGCCATACAGTCCTACCAATAAAGAGCAACAAGACACACAAATAAATGTTTAACCTGAACATCCACCACAGCGACTCCCCCACATTCCTCACTGTGATGGAAGGCAAAGGAAGTTCAATCTTCTTCCCTTCTTTGTTCTCCCGTGGTCAGTGCACTCGAACCTTCCGTTGTCGGGGCGATCTTGGCTCCCGCAGCCGATGATAATGGAGGACAAGAGCTCTCTGCCTTGGCACTGCGATCAGCTTGGATCACCATCATTATCAATCATCCCTTATTGTGAGTTGGACTTCTTCCCTTTGATTATTACTCATTGCGTTGTGCTGAAGTCTTGCAGTTTAACGTCTCATTTTGCATTCCAAATAGAAAATTAATAGTGCACTAAATTCAACTTGTCCAAATAGAAACATGAATTGTGTACTAAATTCAACTTGCCTGTGCCTATTTTGAATGGTAAGCGATATTTTTTTCCAACGGTATAATGCATCAGCATCATGCATTACATCCGTGCCTGGTGAATTTATGCCTCTTACAATTTCCAAATTTATAGTTTCCAATTAGGCCCCAAATTGTTCCAACCAGGGCACCACAAGCGAGTCTTAAATCACAAGGGAGAAAAAAATGTTGAAACTAATGGCTTCTTTGTCCCGCTTTTAATTACCTCCCATATTGTCTTCGTATTTCCCCGACTGATAACCCCCTGTTGCATGGGGATTGAAAAAAAAAGTTTAATGTATTGAAGCCCAAGGGGGGGTGGAAGATTGCAACCTTCACGTGGTCAGCCCTGTTTCGACTAATGCAATCAACTCGACATGCACAAATGGAAGATCAAATAGAACAACTTGTCCAACAACTTTAGGCTGTGCACGCCACACGAAAGAAGAAGAAGAAGCCAAAGGGCAGAAATAGAACAGGCACCCAAATCCTCAATAAGATTTGATAAGCACCTCAATAAGAGACCTGGATTCGAACTTGACTATGGATGCTGTCTGTATAGAGTTGGTACGCTCTCACTGTGACTGTATGGGTTTCTTCGGGTGCTCGAGTTTCCTCCCGCATTCCAAAGACCTGCAGGATATGTAGGTGAATTGGCTTCAGTAAATTGTCCTTTGTGTGTCAGATAGAACTAGTGCATGGGTGATTGCTGGTTGGCACAGACTCCGTGGGCTGAAGGGCCTGTTTCCACAATGTTTCTCTAAACTAACAACTAAACTAAACTAAACTAAATTAAACTAATTTCTGTGGCTATCGGAAAAATAGCGATGGAAATCTGATTAAGGATTTCTTGTGTACAAAGGAACTGCTGATGCTGGTTTACACCGAAGATAGAAACAAAATGCTGAAGTAACTTTACGGGTCTGAGGAATGGTCACGACCCGAAACATTATTTATTCCTATTCTCCAGGGATGCTGCCTGACCCGCTGAGTTACTTCAGCATTTTGTTTCTATCTAAGGATTTCTTGTCTTAACATTCCATATCCATTCTGTGATCTTACAAACTGTAATCCAACTCCAGTTTCTTTTTGTTACCAGTGCCAGTAAAAATAACCTGACTTCATGCAGTTAAGCTCTCTGGGACGTTTGGAGAACTGGATTCACAATAACAATGAAAGGAATTTTTTACAATGTGGTAAAACTTGATCTGGAGATATCAAATAAACAACATGACTCACTGAAAGATTAGGAATGCTTGAGAAAAGCAGGTCAGACCATATATGATTTTCAGCGCATTCTAAAATGATATTTTTCAAACCTACTTAAAATAAATAAATATTGAGTTAGATAGTTTTGTCTGCACTGCTTTGGCATAAGTTGACAATCAAGATCAATCATGTTGCTTCTTTTACCTCACGTCCGAAAATGTCACTTTCCCCACATTTAATGATTCGTGTTTATTGGGGCAGAGTGGTGAGAAACTGTAGGTTTACAGTCACTGTCCATCTTTTGGTTGAGTGGGTGCATGAGAAAGGGGCCGAGAGTGAGTTGAGATTTTCATCTTCCACTGGGAATATGCGTTGACTTCATTTTGTGACATGAGTCAAGTGTATTTAATTGTCATATGTACTGACAATAGAACAATGAAATTATTACTTGCAATAGCATAACAGGCCTGTAAACACAATACGCATAGATAATATATAATAAGCCAAAAAAAATCAATAAATTAATAGCCCCAATACGTGCAAAAAAACTAGTTCATATTTGAGATTAGCGTTGTATAGTATTCAAGAGCCTAATAATATTCATGATATTCAAGATATTCTTGAATCTAGTGTCAGGTTTTAAGTAAGAAAGTAAGTAAGTAAGTAAGTTTATTGGCCAAGTATTCACATACAAGGAATTTGCCTTGGTGCTCCGCCCACAAGTAACAACATGACATACAGTGACAGTTACGAATGACTCAGAAAACACTAAACATTAATAATAATAAAACGTTAATGATAAAACACCATTGATCAAGCATGTGAACCAACAAAATACCAGATCAAAGGGAGGCTACAGATTTTTGGCTGTTGAGTAGAGCAACTACTCGTGGATAAAAACTGTTAGTGTGCTTACTTGGTCGTAATGTGGTTGGTGCAGGACAAATTATGGGTGATATTTATGCTCAGGAATGTGAAGCTCTCAACTATCTCCACTTTAGCATCATAGTTGCTGATTGGGTCATAGACACCACCAGGCTTCCTGAAGTCAATAACTAGCTCCTTCATCCTGTAGACATTGAGGGAGAAGGTGTCGCCTTGACACCATGTTACTAAGATCTCTACCTCCTTCCTGTCCTCCATCTCATTATTATTTGAGATTTGGCATGTTACATTGGTGTCATCTGCAATCTTGTAAATTGAGTTAGAGCAGAATTTGGCTGCAGTCGTCCGTGCATATGGAGTATATTAAAGGTAGAGTGAGGATGCATCCTTGTGGGACATTGGAGATGAGCATTAACATGGAGGATGCTTTGTTGCATATCCCCGCTGATTGTGGTGTATGGATCAGGAGTTCAAGGATCCAGTTGCAGAGGGGTGTGCTGATTCCTAGGTCCATATCCCAAACTAATAACACAAAAAAGAAATGATCTGTTCAATATCATCTTGCTGCCCGTGAGAGGTTCTTCTGCATTGGTCGGCTGCCATTTTTTTTTTTTATTACAACAGAAATACTTCATTTACTTTAAACCTCTGGGATGCAAAAGCCATCAATAACTGCAAACCTCCCTTTCTTTCATACAAGTTGCTATAAAGTTTGCACAGCTTCCTCTGTCACATCAATACCAGTATTTATTAGTTTTGGAATATGTCCTTTATTACCCATAATCCTATTCTGTGTAGTTTTGTCCTCTATGTCTTTCGCCAATGTTCAATCGTGCTTTATTGTGCACTGAAGACCAAAACCTGCATGTTTAGTAGAATTGGAAAGTAAAATTTAGCAGTGAAATTTCCTTCAATAAAATAGTGAAACACAACTTTCACCAAATTTTAAATGCACATATTTTTCCATGAGGACGACTGTGAATTAAATGTTTCTGGGGAGACTTGCCCCACAAACAAATTAATTAACTTCATCTCCTGGTTAAGAAAAAGAAAATAAACATGATCATCACCCAAGTTTAAATCAACAGCATCCAAACAGTGCAGACTGTGGCAATGGACAATAATTACTGTGTTGGTGTCATCCACATCAATCGATCAGCAAAATATAGTGTAACTTTCATTTGTGCTATGATTTTTAACCTGCTGTCTGATGAGGTGAGTGTCAATATTATCCTACATCTCAGGAATTTCTTTATTGCTTTCAAAGTGCATGCACTGATAGATGCACGCAATAGTCCTTGCCCGGTAAATTTCTTGGGAACGAAAAGATAAAACATTAAACAGCAAGATTGTACAAATCCCGGAGCATCATTTCTAATTTGCACTGTTTCTGTGATTCCAATTGCCTATTTGAGCTATGTCAGGGTTGTGGAATCACTTTGCTATTTATATCAGAACTGTTCTCAGTGCATCTGGGGGATAATGAAATTTCACTTATATCAGCAGAAAAAAATGTATTTAATTTACAGTAGGCTGCAGTAAAACCCCATTAAAAATATATTGGATTCAAAATTAACATTATTTAGTTTAAACTACTGGAATTGTCCAACAGTCATGGTTACTATGCTGAATTTCTTATTATAAGTACAGCTCTTAGTGTTTCAAGGTTGCTGGTGTATCGCGCTAAGGCTCAGAGCAATTAGTGGCAATAATGAAGCATGTACAAACTTATGTGTGTGAAACTGCTTTCAAATTACATGCATCACTTTAACTCACCGGGGCTGAGAACAGATAAATCATTAATGCGAGGTGTCATATGTTGGTTGGACAAGCTAGGGCAGGACTTGCACAGTGAATAGTAAGGTGCTGGGAACTGCTATAGAACAGAGAGACCCAGGAGTAAAGGTACATATTTCCATGAAGGTGGCAAGGAGGTGAACAGGGTGATGAAGAAGACATTTGGCACGCTCGCCTTCCTCAGTCAGAGCATTGAGTGCAGAAGGTAGACAGAAAATGCTGGAGTAACTCAACATGTCAGGTAGCATCTCTGGAGAAAAGGAATAGGTGATGTTTTGGGCCAAATTCCTTAGATGCTGCCTGACCCATTGAGTTATTCCAGCATTTGGTGTCTATCTTCGGTGTAAACCAGCATGTGCAGTTCCTTCCTACACATGTTGAGCGCAGAAGTTGGGACGTCGTATTACAGTTGTACACAGGCACGGAAATTGCTGCCAAAACATGCGGGGGACACACTTTCTTGGCGGCTGTGAGCACGCATGCACACGCACGCGAGGCTTCGGCCGTGGGTCCTGTGGACGGTAACATCGGGAGCAGACCTGGTTAGTGACCGACTCCGAACTCCAGCAACAGCAGCTTTGTCCGCCCCGTATCATGGGTTTTGAATCGGCCCGTTCACGGGGCCTTTCATCGGCCGGCAGGGGCTTCAACATCGGGAACCTCGATCACCTCGATGCAGCAGTTTGATTTTAAGCCGCGTCAGGTGCTGAAAGGCCCTGCGAACGGGCCGATTCAGCCCTTAGAAAGCGTCTGACAAAGTCTGGATTACAAAACATTGGTGGGGGGGGGGGGGGGGTTGGATCGTCCCCCACCTCACAAAGCAAGCCGGGGGGGGGAGGGCGCCCCCCCCAGTATTTCCGCCCCCTGGTTGTACAAGACGATGGTTAGACCATATTTACTGTGTACAGTTCTAGTCACCCTGCTGTAAGAAGGATGCCATTAAATTGGAGTGTGGAGAAGATTAATGAGGATGTTAACTGATTTGGAGAGTTTGAGTTATAAGGTGAGGCTGGATAGGCAGGGACTGTTTTCCTTGGATCATAGGTGTCTGAGGGGATGACCTCATAAGGTTTATAAAATCACAAGCGGCATAGATAAGGTGAAGTCACTATTTCTTCCCCAGGATAGGGGAAACTAAAAATAGCGGGCATAGATTCAATGTGAGAAGGGAAAGATTTAAAAGGGACCCGATGGACAATATGTACACATACATAGAATGAACTGCCAGAGGAAGTGGTAGAGGCAAATACAATTATGACATTTTAATCACCCCTGGATAGGTACATGGTTAGGAAAGGTTTGTAGGGACATCAACCAAATGCAGGCAAGTGGGATTAACTTGGTTAGGAAGCTTGGTCGCATGGATGTGTTTGGTTAAAGGGTCTGTTTCCTTGCTTAAAGCTCCTTGAATATATGGTTATAACACTGTCCTGCACATGGCACAGGAGCCTGAATATGCCAAAGGTGGAAAAGGTAAATAATGTCCCCTCCAAAGTTTTGGCCCTTTAAAGGTTTAAAGTTAGACCCAGGCGTATCAGCCTCGGGTATTGCTTGAAGCATTCCACTCCTCTCTCCCTCCTGAGATTGGTGATCTATAATTGACACTTCAGGTTAGAACCCTTCTTCAACCCCTTCCATTATCTTTCCCTTTCCTATCACCCCAAAACCCCTCTGCATGTACTACTTTTTCATAAGCACTCTCAGCATTTGCTTTGAGCCAGCTCAGCTCTGAAACTTCACAGAAAATTAAGAGGATATTAGCCATCATATCTGTCTCACATGAGACACCTAATCTTGTCTTCAGCACTATTTCATAACCTTGCAGATCAAGGCTCTTCAAGTGCCCATCCAAGTCATGTTTAAATGTTCCTTGCTAATCAGATTCTCCCCCATGGCTGGGGGAATAGTGAAAGGAATGGAAAGAGTGAATGTGGAGAGGATATTTCCACTTGGGTGAGAGTCTAGGAGCAGAGGTCACAGTCTCAGAATAAAAGGACATACCTTTAATAGAAACATAGAAAATAGGCCATTTGACCCTTTGAGCCAGCTGGCATGGACCATTCAATACGAACATGGCTGATCATCCAGAATCAGTACAGTTCCTGCTTTCTCCCCATATCCCTTGATTCCATTAAGAACTATATCTGACATATCTCTTGAATACATCTCGATATTAAGCATTTAGAAAGGAGATGAGGAGGAATTTCTTTAGTCAGAGGATGGTGAATCGTTGGAATTTATTGCCACAGAACGCTGTGGAGTCCATCAATATTTTAAAGGCGGAAATTAACATATTCTTGATTAGTAAGGGTGTCAGGGGTTACGGGGAGAAGGAAGGAGAATGGGATTGAAAAGGAAAGATAGATCAGTCATGATTGAATGGTGGAGTAGACTTGATGGGCCGAATGGCCTAATTCTGTTCCTTGAACTTATGAACATATGAACTAATGACTCATCATGACCTTCCTTAATTATCAGGTGTGGTATAAACATTTCAATTTCATGTAACCCATAGCTCGTATATGTTTCCCCTCCCCACTCTCCTCCTCTATCTCCAGTCCTGCATCACCCTTCTCCCCTTCACCGGTAATGGTACCCATTACCTTCCTTTCTTGGCTGACCTGCTCGTTTTGCTAACTCCACCATTTTGCCTCTCATCCATTTATCATATATAGATTCCATCTTTGTTTAGCGGCTTCACAGTTTGGGCCTAACCAGGATCCTCTCTTTGGTCTTCTTTTCATCTCTCGCCTTAGTCACTTACATCTGAAAATCACTCCCCACCCCCTTCACCTGTATCCATCTATGAGGCCAGGCTTTGTCCTGCCCCCACCTCTCTTTTCCGGCTTTCTCTCCGTTAGTCCAATCAATCTAAAGAAGGGTTTAAGAAGGAACTGCAGATGCTGGAAAATCAAAGGTACACAAAAATGCTGGAGAAACTCAGCAGGTGCAGCAGCATCTGTGGAGCGAAGGAATCTATGAATCTAAAGAAGGGTCCTGACTTGAAAAGTTTTCTGTCTGTTTCTTCCACATGCTGCCTGACCTGCTGAGTTCCTCCAGCACTTTGTTTTTCATGCTGCTGAGATATGTAGAGATGCAACATGGAAACAGGCCCTTCAGCCCACTGAGTCCATGCCAGCCATCGATCACCCTTTCTAGCTCTATGTTGTTCCGGTTTTGCATCTGCTCCCTTCAGACCAGGGGCAATTTACAGAAGCCAATTAACCTACAAAACTGTATGTCTTTGGACTGTGGAAGGAAACCGATGCACCTGGAGAAAACCCACGCAGTCACAGGGAGTAAGTGCAAACTCCATGCAGATATCACCCGAGGTCAGGATCGAACCAAATCACCGGAGCTGTGAGGCCACAGCTCTACCCGCTGCACCACTGTGCCACCCTTAACCCAACAGTTTGAGATCCCCCAACAGATTATTTGTTGTTGTAGATTCTAGCATCTGCAGTGTCTTGTGTCTCCTGTATAAACGTGGTAAGCCTTCCCCTCTAAGAACTGCTCAAAGACTAATCTTTTCTGGTCAGGCTTTTAGTCATTTGTCTTCATGTCTTTGAGTTGGTGTCAAACTCAGTCTGATGGTGCTCCTGTGAATCCTCTTTAGATGTTTTACTACTTTAAAAGCACTATAGAAATGGAAGCTTGCTGTTGCATTATTTAAGATGATCGATTAAATGGCAGCACAAGGAGGCAAGGAAAATAAACACATCACTAAAAGAATAAACTCAGGTTGAACACAGCCATGGTGTTTGTTAACCACAGCATGGTCAGATGATGGTTAGTCTCTGTTAATCTTCTCCATTCCCACTGCGAAGAGTCCATCAATTTGGTAGAAAGGAGAGAGAAACAAAATGAAAGGACTCGATCTTCTGTTCCCACACTAGTGCAGATGCCATGACCTACCTGTGTTTCCCGGTGGACTTTAGAGATACAGCGCGGAACTAGGCCCTTCGGCCCACCGAATCCATGCCGACCAGTGATTACCCATAGACTATCTCTATCCTACACACTAGGGACAATATGAGTGTGAAGAAGGTTACTGACCCGAAACGTCACCCATCCATTTTCTCCAGAGATGCTACCCGGCCCGTTAAATTACTCCAGCACTTTGTGTCCATCTTAGGGACAATTTACCATTTTTACCGGCCAATTAATTTACAAATCGGTATGTCCTTGGAGTGTGGGAGGAAATCGGAGCACCCAGAGAAAACCCATGCGGTCACAGGGAGAATGTACAAAATCTGTACAGACAGCTCTTGTACTCAGGTTCGAACCCGGGTAACTGGTGTTGTAAGGCAGCAACTCCTATGCCATTGTGCCATGGAATTCTGGTGTCTACTCCACCTACACTCAGTTAGGTCTGGTTCAAGTACACTGTTCCCCTCCAAGTGAAGGGCAGAAATGGGCTACCGGGAGACAGATAAGTAGATGGTTTATGATTTAATTAAGTTGATTCCATTGTTTGAATTCATTTCAGTTTGAGTGTGCAATTTAGTGTACAAAATGTTAAAATGAATACATTTAAAAAAATGTTTTATTAAGAAGCAATGGAAGTGACATTTTTCTCTATCAGTACACACATTGATACAGTTGGTAGACGTGCTAGAGATCCAATTCCTTCATGACCTTTGATGATGTCTTTGTGGAATTTACACATTGTCCCTATGACTGTGTGGGTTTCCTCGGGATGCTCCAGTATCCTCACACATCCCAAAGACATTCAGGATGGTAGGTTAGGTGGACGCTAGTATATAAATTGCCCCTAGTGTGTGGTTGAGAGGTAGAAATTGGGATGAGTTGATGGCGATAATAAAATAGAATTAGTCTAACATGGTATTTGATGGTCAAGGCAGACACAAAATGCTGGAGTAACTCAGAGGACAGGCAGCATCTCTGCAGAAAAGGAATAGATTTTGGATCAAGACCCATCTTCGGACCATGTGGAAGGGTCGAGACCTAACTTCAGACTTTGATGGTCAATGTGGACTCAGTGGCAATAGGAGTCTGTTTGTATGCCTCATAACCCTAAAACTTTATATAACTTTGGGCCACAACTATATTGGAAGCCAAATGCTGCACTAAAATGAACTGTTTGGGCCAGTTCCAGGTGGCAAGGGGCCTTAGACTAACAAGAGGTCTGTCTCGATATTCAGTTCTAAAGAAAGCTCTTTGGCTCTATCTTTTCCATCATTGATTCTGGGAACTTTCAGTGTCTTTATGGTTTTAATAAAGTTGGATCTAATCACTTCATTACTGCATGATGACTAAGATAAGTGAAGACTTTGGTCGTGAGAAGCAAGCTGATTCATTGTAGCAGTGTTGAGCCTTTAGAAAATATGGCTTCTGAGTCACGATGAACATGTACTCTTCACTGGTTTGTTAATGGCCAAGTGTCAGGGGTGTAAACGTCTGCCTAGGATAAAATAGCAAGGCATCAAACACAGCCTAGGATGGCATGGTGGTGCAGTGGTAGAGTAGCTGCCTAACACCACCAGAGACCCGGGTTCAATTGTGACCATGGGTGCTGTCTGTATAGAGATTGTACATTCGACCCATGACCTGCGTGGGTTTTCTCCGGGTGCTCTGGTTTCCTCCCATACTCCAAATACGTACAGGTTTGTAGGCTGATAGGCTTGGTAAAATTGCAAATCGTCCCGTGTGTGATAGGATAGTGCTAGTGCGTGGAGTTCGTTGGTTGGCGCAACTCGGTGAGCTCAAGGGCCTGTTTCCACGATGTATCTCTAACGTCTAAAGTGTAAATTGAATTGAAGCACTGTTGATGTTTCTTTCGTTGCTCCGAGTTCTTTAGCTACCTACCTCTGACCCATGTTTTTCCAGAGTAACTCCTGGCACAGTATTAGCATGACACAGTGCTAGAGTTATAGATTCATACTGCATGGTGCCACGACCCTTCAGCCCACTTTGTTGTTTAGTTTAGTTTAGTTTAGTTTAGAGATACAGCGCAGAAACCGGTCCTTCGGCCTTCCACATCGACCAGTGATCCCCGCACATTATAACTATCCTACACACATTAGGGACAATTTACAGTTATACGAAGCCAATTAACCTACAAACCTGTACGTCTTTGGAGTGTGGGAGGAAACCGATCTCTGAGAAAACCAACGTGGTCACAGGGAGAATATACAAACTCCGTACAGACAGCGCCTGTTGTCAGGATCAAACCCGTGTCTCTGGCGCTGGAAGCACTGTAAGGCAGCAACTCTACTGCTGCTCCACCGTTTATTATGTGTTTTACAGAGTACTATGTTTACATATATATCAGTTGTGCTGCTGCAAGTAAAAATGTAATTGAACATTAAAATCAAGTCAATGGGTCCTGTCCTCCTGAAATGCTAGTTTTTAAATCAAACCACTTCCCCCCCACTGCTCCTGGCCTATTCCTCAGACAATGCTTCATTTTGCTCAAAATTCAGTGAGAGAAATTGAGAACAAAACATCAGCTGTGAGTTTTGGAAGTTGTCTTTGTATATTTTCATTTTGCAGTCAGTAGAATCACGAATCCACTCGATGCCAAGGGTATTGGGGACATTTTGACTTCAACGCTGCTTAATCTACTGGAATAGGTCATTCTCTCTTATTAATGAGCCATCAGAACTAACTGACTGTGATCGGAAAGGATGCAATTGTTGCTACTCAGTGTGAATTAATAATAAAGACTAACGTGAATCCAATGATCGCTGTGCTTGATGAAAGATTTGGGTTGGTGGGAACTGCTCGTTCCTGGTTTGAGATTTGAACGATATTTGTAATATTTGGGTGCTACTGTGCACTGTTAAGTGAGATGAGCTCTAATCAGGAAATTACCACTTTGCTACTGAAGATTAAAAGGACAGAATGTGCTCAGTGACTAATACGTTGACTGCTTCTTGGAGTCAAGGTTGGTACATCATAAATCTCCAAATTATTCAGTGCCAGGGTGGCACAGTCGCACAGGGGCGGCACGGTGGCACAGCGGTAGTGTTGCTGCCTTATAGTGTCAGAGACTCGGGTTCAATCACGACCACAGGTGCTGTCTGTACGGAGTTTATACATCCTCCCTGGTTTTCTCCGGGTGCTTCAGTTTCCTCCCACATTCCAAAGACGTAGAGATTTGTAGGTTAATTGGCTTTGGTATAGATTATAAATGATCCCTAGAGCGGAGGATGGTGCTAGTGTACAGGGATCGCTGGTCAGCATGGACTCGGTGAGCCGAAGGGCCTGGTTCCGTGCAGTATCTGTAAAGTAAACTAAACTAAAGTGCTCTCTGCTGCTCAAGCATTGACTGAGTGATGCCAATTATATGTGAATGTCAATGTCATAAATCTCAGTGACTGCACATTTTACACTGTGATCCCCGTCTTGCCCAGAGAATAAAACCTGACAGCATAGTTCACCAAGGTTGAAAGTGAAACGCTCACTTACCCAGCCCGATGCCTTGGACTCTACCTGAGTGGATTGAAAAAGTTGGTGCAACCTCCCCCACCCCTCCCCCCAAATACTTTTACCTCACAGCAGTAATGGCGGGCCATTTGACATCTTGTCATAAGCAGTTCAACGGGTTAAAGCTAAACCAACACGTTTTCTATGGAAGAAGGGTTTCAACCCGAAATGTCACCTATCCATTTTCTCCAGAGATGATGCCTGACCAGCTGAGTTACTCCAGCACTTTATGTCCTATCAAATTTTAAATTGTTGGTGCTGTGCAAGAGAGTTATTTTACAAAAGCTTTTCCTTCAAAAACATTTGCTCCTAGAATGAGGGGGCTGTAGACCTGAGAGGGATTGAGCGAGGAGTGGGATTACTTATCACATTCTCAAAGAGCCAATACTATCGCAATGGGCTGAATGGTTTCCCAACTGCTACTAAACTTATTCCCAACCATTAACCACAATCTTCCTTATCACTCCCACTTTTACTTTAATGATCAGACTAAGGACAGGGTGTCCTACACTCATCTTTGGAACACCTGGATAGGTGAGACACCTATGTCATACTTATATTCATAGACTAAGCTCTGCTTTCAATACCATTATCTCATCCAAGCCCATCCCCAAACTCGTGGAATGTGAACGCTCACCTCTGCAAATGGATCCTGGACTTACGGACCAACAGACCCCAATCCGTGAGGATAGGTGACAAATCATCCTCTACAATAATCCTCAAAACAGGGCCCCGCAACTAGAGAGCAGTCCTGACCTACCATTTATTTCATTGGATGCCCTTGGACTATCTTTTATCGGACTTCACTGGACTCTATCTTGCACTAAACGTTATCCCCTTTATCCTGTACCTGTACAATGTGGCCGGCTTGATTGTAATCACGCATTCTGACTGTCTACCCAATCTATGCCTCATAATTTTATATACTTTTATCAATTCTCTCCACAACCTACGGTGTTCCAGAGAACACAATCCAAGTCGGCCCAACCTCTCTTTGTAACTAATTACCCCAAATCCAGGCATCATTCTGGTAAATGGAAGATGGACACAAAGTGCTGAATTAACTCAGCAGGTAAGGCGGCATATTTGGAGAGAAAAGATGGATGACATTTCGGGTCTGAATGCTTTCTCAGTCTCTGACCCAGTTGGTGACAGGATGGTTCATTTGCCTGATAACAGCTGGAAAGAAACTGTCCCTGAATTTGGAGGTGTAGGTTTTCACACTTCTGTACATCTTGCCTTGTGGGAGAGGGGAGAAGAGGGAGTGACCGGGGCAAGACTCATCTTTGATTATGCTGGTGGCCTTGCCGATGCAGCGTGAAGTGTAATTGTAGTCAATGGAAGCGAGGTTGGCTTGTGCAAATGATGAGCAGATCAAAGCAACAAAAAGATAAGCAAATGAAAGGCCGACTATTAGGAGGTGAGGGTGATACCTCAACTAACGTGCTCCACTGAGCTCAATTGAATTGTAAAGACTGTTGACTGTGGCAGATGTGGTTTCCACTTTTAAAGAGGGAGGCAGAGATCATCTAAATAGTTATAGGCCTGTTAGTTCAACATCTGTGGTCAAGAATATGTGAATCTTTAATTAAGGATGAAATTACCACGTATTGAGAAAAAGTGAAAGAATTGGAAGTAATCAAGGATTTCAAAAGCTGTGATCAAGCTTGACAAACCTCATAGAATTCTTGATAGAACAGGAAATAATAGGCCAGCTAACTTGGCATCAGTAATAGAGGGAGCATTATATTCTATTATTAGAGACATGGCTCTCAGAAAAGAAATACTTTACACTATATAGTGTAATTCACTTCTATTTCAGATCCTTTCAAGAAGATTCATGAGGAATTTATGAAAAGGGAAATTTGTTGAAGTTTCTAAAGTATGACATTAGCAAATACTGCATGACCTGCACTGAACTATGGTTACACCCTACCTAGAGTAGTTTCTGCAGGCTTCTTTTATATCGAAGAAGGGACATAAAGAAACTGAAGTGGGTGCAGAAAATATTTACAAAGTGGCAAAGTGGTGTAGCTGATAAAGCTGCTTCCTCACAGTGCCACAGATCTGAGCTCGATCCTGACCTCCGGTGATATCTGTGTGGTGTTTGTCAAGGGTCTGTCCCACTTACGCGACCCTTACAGGCGACTGCCGACACCTGTGATAGGTCGCCGAAATTTTCAACATGTTGAAAATTCAGTGGCAACCAGAAAGACGCTACGACTCTTTGGAGACCTCTCACGAACATAGGAGACCTCTCACGACCATACAGCCTGTAATGGTCGCGTAAGTGTGACAGGCCCTTAAGTTCTCCCTGTGACCGTAGGCTTTCCTCCGGTCCTCTGGATTCCTCTCACTTCTCAAACACGTGAGGGTTTGTAGTTAATTGGCCATTGTAAATTGCCCCGAGTGTGTAGGGAGTGGATGCAAACGTGCGATAACACAGAACTAGCATGAACTAGTTGGGTCGGGATTGTTGTATCTCTAAAGTAAACAACGATGATACAAGAAATGGAATACGTTACAAGAAACAGGTTTTGAACTTTTTTAGAGAAAAGAAGGCTGAGGTGATAGATCTTTAAAATAATAAATGTATTGAGAACAGTGGATTCAAACAGAATGTTTATACCAGTCAGGATGAGCACAACTAGAGCTTATCAGCACAACCAGAGACCATCGCCATCGCCAAGAAATCCAGTACAGAATTCCAAAAACTTCTGTCCCTAAAGATGATGAGAATGTGAGATTCATTACCTCAATGGCTGAAGTAAGCAGTATCATGAGAGCGAAGGGAATAGATGTGATGCAGATAGACTTAGAAGGCAATAAAACAGGATGAGTCATAGTCATACAGGAAACAGGCCGTTCAGCCCAACTCGTCCATCGCAACCAAGATGCCCATCTACACTAGTCCCATTTCCCACGTTTGGCTCATATCCCTGTAAAGCTTTCTATCCGTGTACCTGTCCATGTGTTTTTTTTAATGCTCTTATAGTACCTGCCTCGACTGCCACTCAACCCACCACTGAACCAAAACTGAACACAGTATTCCAAATATACGGCCTCATCAATGTCTTGTGAAACTGAGGCACAAGTTGAGTTCCATGGATATGTAGGTAATGGAGGGATATTGTTCATGTGTAGGCAGAGGAGATGAATTTGACGGCATCATATTCAGCATGGTCATTGTGGGCCAAAGGCCTGTTCCTGGTGTGTAATGCTGTATGGAGTATAAATTTTGAACTACTTCTGTATATATCCTGTATTCTGTATATATATTTGAAAACCAAGAAACTATATTTACTGACTACCATTAGTTATATGGGACCCAGTGAATATAGGTTTTTGGCTTTCAAATGGCTTTCAGTAAAGTTCCACTCAAGTGTCTGCTATGTATGATGTATGAGCAAGGACAGAAGACAGACAGTCGGAATAAATGGATTGATACACTGCCCCTCGGAAGTTAAATGAGGTAGACTCTGTAACGTATCTATGCTGACACAAATCTAGACAGGAATGTAAAATGTGAGGAGGTTGCCAAATAATAAAATATTAAGGTGATGTCAGGGAAATATAACTGTCCACTATGGTCTGACTGACCCAGTAAATGTCACAGAAAGCTTATGTTGTAGGTTCAGAAGGAATTTAACAGGGAAATTGTGTGTTGACCTTTATACAAAGGATCGAGAGCAAAAACAAAAGAAAGCAAAATTCAGGCTGAGAGGTAGCACCTATGGATGGGGCATTATAATGGTAGCACGGTGGCACAGCAGTAGAGTGTCTGCCAGACACCCAGGTCTGATCATAAATACAGGTACTGTCTCTACAGAGTTTGTACGTTCTCCCTGTGGGTTTTCTCCGGATGCTCCAACTTCCTCTCACAATCCAAAGGCATGCAGGTTTGGAGGTTAATTCTCTTCTGTAAATTGTGTCCAGTGTGGGGGATAGAACTGGTTACGAGGTATGACTGGTCAGCTCGGCCGAAAGTCCTGTTTCCACGTAGAATCTAAAAAACGAACACTGTAACGAGTTATCACTCAGCACCGCCATAAGAAATGAGAACAGCTAATGAACGCATTTTCTGTTGTTACTTTCATGAACAATTAAAAATATCAATAATTAAATATCAATAATTAAAGCTGGTTGACCTCGCTCCCTTGTTGAGCAGACTCATCCTTCATATATTCTTGTACACATCAAGCAACTTTTAACAGACTTTCTTGTGAGAATTGTTTTTGCCATTGTTTTGGTATTGGTCTTGTGTTTTTGTTTTTTTCCACTATTATTGTTTGTTTTTATGTGTATGTGTGTAAGTGGGTATATATATGTGTGGGTGTGTATATATATATGTGTGTGTGTATATCCGCACTGATATTTTTTTCTCGTTTATCATATTGTTTACAGTGTATTATGTTTACATATTCTGTTGTGCTGCAGCAAGTAAAACATTCATTGTTGTAACTGGGACATATGACCATAAAACACTCTTGACTCTTGAGAATCAGCGAAATAAAAAATAACCCAAGTATCTCACGTACTTCTGCAATAACTTCTTGGCCAGACTGCCCCTTCTCCACCTTCAGGATCTGACCTCAGCTACTAATTTCCAGGCACATCTAACAATTAGAAAAATATAAAAAATTCAAATAGTTTGATTTTCGGAGAAAAGGGATGGGTGACGTTTCTGGTCGGGACTCTTCTGAAGAAGTCTGAAGAAGGATCCCTACCCAAAACATCACTGATCCTTTTTCTCCAGAGATGCTACCTGATCCAATGAATTACTCCAGCACTTTGTGTCTATCTTCGGTATAAACTGTTATAAACTGTTATAAACTGTTATAAACTATAGTTTGATCTTTATTCACTATGTTAATTGGGGGATAAATGTTGACAACCTGAATCTTTTCCTGAAATAGTGTTTTTCTTCTGCATTCACTAAACCAAGCAGATGGGAACATTGTTTAATATTTTATCATGAAGGATTGGGACTACTCTGCTAATATATCACTCCTCTCATCTCAGATTCTGTGTTCTTGTGTCAACATTGGGTCTTGAACTAACAGCCCTCCAGTTCAAGGGCAAGAATGTTATCCATTGAGCCAACCTAAGAATGGTCCCAAATCGACGAGAAAGGGAATCAGGGCCATCTATCTCAAGGGCATGAATGAGGGATATGGGCCAAAGCAGGCAGGTTGGACTAGTGTAGATGGGACGGGCATGTTGGTCGGTGTGGGCAAGTTGGGCCGAAGGGCCTGTTTCCTCGCTGTATGACTCCATGACTCTATGATTCCCAATAGTCCGGAAAAGAAGAGGAATGGGATCAGGTAGGGAAGCCGCGTTAAGGTTGGTTCAGAAAATGGAGTAAAGCTTGCCCCGTGACCCAGCATGAATTTTCCCTCACGGCTCGGGGCTGTGGCCCATAGTGAGATCCAGTCAGCCCGTGCTTCCCGCTGTTTTAAGACTAATGCAATCCCTCGGAGCCTGAAATTCCAGTCCAAACCTCAACAATGAGCGTAATAAAACCACACAACTCATCAGAAAACGGACTGCTCTATCGGAGGCTGATTTATCACTTCACTAACAGCATGTGACGCAGACAGAAGTTTGAATTACAAATGTTTACATGGATTTACACACATACAAAAGCCATGATTACATTATCCATTGTATAAATCACCCCATCCTCTGTACTGGAAAGCCTCATTATTTACTGGGCTCCAGTTGGAAGTTGCTTCATAAGATCACCAGTGGCAGGAAGCAGTCATCTCTATCCCCAGTTTTCATGCCTGGAATGGGAAAGTGTGTGCCAGATGCAACAAAGATGGGTCAGAGTTGATACTTTGGTTTTGTGGAAGAAGAATGACACAGAAAACAGGAACCATATGTTGGACCATAAACCGATGCAGATTGATGTCAGAGTTGGAACAACTTGCCCCTCCCATGGCTCATGAATTATTAAAAGCCTGTCACTTTTATAGATCTAATCTTTACATTCTGCGTCTGGAAATGATGGCTCTGATTCTAACGCGGGGGTTAATGACAGTGCAAGACCCAGTGTGGTCACCTGGGACCCGAATGCTCTGCCTCAGGAATGCAGGAGTAGGAGGCTGTTGGGGATCCTGGATACGATGCAGGTTTGGGAGTCGAAGATAAGGAAGGCTGAAGGTTTCCCTGTGAGGACTGAAAGAGGAGATGCTGCCCTGGATCAGAAATAAGACTCTGCCTCATGAGAGTTTAGTTTAGTTTAGTTTATTGTCACATGTACTGTGAAAAGATTTTTGTTATGTGCTATCCAGCCAGTGGAAAGACTATACATGATTACAATCAAGCCATCCACAGTGTACAGATATAGGATACAGTGTATAATGTTTAGTGCAAGATAAAGTCCAGTAAATTATGATTAAAGTTAGTTTGAGGTCTTCAATGAGGTAGATGGGAGTTCAGGACTGCTCTCTAGTTGGTGAGAGGACAGTTCAGTTGCCTGATAACAGCTGGGAAGAAACTGTCCCTGAATCTGGAGATGTGCGTTTTCTAACATCTGTACCTCTTGCCTGATGGGAGAGGGGCGAAGAAGGAGGGTCTGGTTTGAGAATCATCCTTGATTATGTTGGTGGTCTTCCCGAGGCAGCGTGAAGTGTAAATGGAGTCAATGGAAGGGAAGTTGCTTTGTGTGATGATCTGGGCTGCATCCACAACAGCAGCTCTAATCATTGCCAATCAGGACCTGGTGACATCATCAAACGCTATCTGCATATTTAAAGAATCCCACTACCCTTCTGCGCACTTCCCCCATATTGCAGATTAAGATGGGGTAATGGTGTTACGGTTTGGGTATCAGATGTGGTAATTGAGGAGGCTAATCATAGGAAATTGTGGTGAGTCTTGACAGAAGTATATAACATTCTGCGAGGCATAGATAGGGCAGACAGTCAGAAACCAATTCCAATATTGGTGGCCAGTGAGGGGGGGGGGGAGTTCTGGAGCGCTAGTATGGGTGTTGTGGGCCGAAGGGAATGGTTTCCAGAGGGCTAGTATGGACATTGTGGGCCAAATGGATTTTTAGGCTGGCTGCTCAGTCACTCAGGCCTGGTGGGCTGGCAGCTCAGTCACTCAGGGCTGGTGGGCTGGCAGCTCAGTCACTCAGGGCTGGTGGGCTGGCAGTTCACTCACGGCTATTCCTTGAAATTCCATTTCAAGCCGTGTAGGCACCAAATTCAATTTCATAGCATTTCAAACAGAGTGCAGGCCACCCAATTCTATTTCATAGCATTTCAAGCAGTGTGCAGGTAAAAGTGACATTGGTAGATAAGATAAAAGTGACATTGGTAGATAAAAGACAATAATAAATAAAATAATCAACATATATGATGTGTTTATGAGTTCAGACGCCTGATGGCATGATGATAAAAACTGTTTTTAAGTTTAGTGGTACTTGCAGCCATGCTCCTGTATCGTCTGCCTGACGGTAACAAGGAGAACAGTCTGCGTGCTGAGTGGCTGTGGTCCTTGATGTCGCTGTGTGCCTTCCACAGGCACTGCCTGTGGAAAATGTCCTGAATGACTGGGAGACAGTTGCCAGTGATGTGACAGTTGCCAGTGATGTGCTGTGCCACCTTCACTCTCTGTAGTGATTTGCGGCTGTGGGCAGAACAATTCCCATACCAGACTGTGATGCAGCCCGTCAGCAGACTCTCGATGGTGCAACTGTAGAAGTTTGTGAGGATGCCGGCGTTCATGCCAAACTTCCTCAGTCTTCTCAGGAAAAAGAGCCGCTGGCGGGCTTTCTTAGTTATTGTGTCCGTGTGCAGTGTCCAAGAGAGGTCCTCAGTGATGTGCACACTGAGGAACTTGAAGCTGCTGACCTTTTCAACCTCAGCATCACCAATGTGGATGGGGAGGTGTCCACTCCCCTGCTGTCTCCTGTAGTCCACGATCATCTCTTTAGTTTTGCTGACATTGAGAGAGAGGTTATTCTCCTGGCGCCAGCGGTTTAGTGTCTTTACCTCCTCTCTATAGGCCATCTTGTGGCGGCTCCCAAGGGTCGTGCCATCATACTGTCGAACCCCTCGGCACGGGAGTGGTTCAGTCCGGAGGCGGCCCTTAGCCAGAGGGTTTAAAGGCCCCAGCGCCATGTCCGTGCGCCTCTCCAGGAGTTTGGTCTACCTCACCGGCGATTCGACCATCTCCACATAGACATTGTAGGGCCTCTCCCGCCGTCCCGGGGCATCACCCACCTTCTTACAATGGTGGACCGCTTCACGCGGTGGCCAGAGGCCATTCCGTTGGCCGATACTTCAACGGCTACGTGTGCTCGTGCGTTGTCCGCACACTGGATTGCTCGCTTCGGGGTGCCGGCGCACATCTCCTCAGACCGGGGGCCACAGTTCACCTCCGAGCTGTGGTCAGCCATGGCTCGCTTGCTGGGGGTGCGGCTACACCACACCACGGCTTACCACCCGCAAGCTAACGGTCTGGTGGAGAGATTCCACCAGCAGCTAAAGGCAGCACTGAAGGCACGACTCTCCGGCCCGGACTGGATGGACGAGTTGCCGTGGGTCATGCTGGGCATCCGGACTGCTCCCAAAGAGGACTTGGCCTCATCATCGGCGGAGCTCGTGTACGGGTTGCCACTCACGGTGCCCGGGGAGTTTGTGCCGTCGGCGCCGGGGCAGCGGGGAACGCCCTCATCCACCCTAAAGCGCCTTCGCGAGCGAGTTGACAGGCTCGCACCCGTCCCGACGTCCCGCCATGGGACATTTCGCCCACACGTGCCATCAGCCCTCAGGGACTGCCCATACGTCTTTCTACGCCTTGATGCCCACCGTACGCCACTCCAGAGGCCTACGAGGGTCCGTTCCGGGTGCTGGAACACGGGCAGTCGACCTTTGTCCTGGACATGGGGGGCCGGCCGGAGGCAGTGTCGATTGACCGTTTGAAGCCGGCACACCTGGACATTGACCAGCCGGTGCTGGTTGCCCAACCTCGGCCTCGAGGGTGCCCCCCTTCACGGCTCCCTCCGCCTGTCACTCCGCCTGTCCTCCCGCCGGTCCCTCGACCATTCCCTCGACCTGTCCCTCCCCCTATGCCTCCGCAATCCCCACGATCGGCTGACTTCCGCACGCGGGCCGGCCGGGTTGTGCGCCCGCCGGTGCGTTTCGTGCCTCTGGTTCTGGGGGGGGGGGGGTCCTGTGGCGGCTCCCAAGGGTCGTGCCATCATACTGTCGAACCCATCGGCACGGGAGTGGTTCAGTCCGGAGGCGGCCCTTAGCCAGAGGGTTTAAAGGCATGGGTTTGGGTGCCATCTTTCTCTTGTTTGGTCTTCCCTACAACCGGGAGGAACATAATAAAAGGTGCCTCTCAAAACACTGGACTTCGTGCTTCCTTTTGAGACCCACGCACTACATTGGTGACCCCCGACGCTCCATTGGCGTCATGATGGAGAGAAGACCTGTGGCGGCTCCCGTGGTGATTGACAGGCGAGAGGACCAATCAGCTGATCTCAGGATTTTTTAAACACTCATAACTTTTTTCTTTTTCATCGATCGGAAAAATCCTCAGGGCTGCCTCAGCGGAAGCGGACTGTGAGTAAGGTGGCCAAAAATCATAGCGATATATGGCAGCGATATTTCTAAAATCAATATACAGCGCAGACAGAAAGTGGTCAAAATGAGACTTTTAGTTATATATAGATGAGCAGGGCCCATTTTTTTACACAGAGAGTGGTGGGGGCATGGAGCGCATTGTCAATGGTGATGCTGGAGGCAGATAGGACAGTGGTGTTTAAGAGGCTTTGGGATAAGCACATAGAAGTGCAGGGAATAGAGGGATATAGATCATGTACAGGCAGATTATATCAATTTAACGTGGCATAATGTTCGGCACAAACATTGAATGCTGAAGGGTCTGTCCCACTGCTGTACTGTTTTATGTTCCATAAACGATGCCGGCGAACTTCCATACAGATGGATGGAAGCACCAACGTCTCTTTACCCATTGTCCTTTACTCAGATTGTTGACTGTGATTGGTGCATTTGCCTGGTTAGGTGGAATCTAATTAGTGCAGGAGTCTGGTTAAGGTACTAAGTGATGCAGCAATTTGAAATCCATCACAGTTTATGTTTAAAAAAGGCACAAAGTGCTGGAGTAACTCAGCAGGTCAGGCAGCATCTCTGGAGAACATGGATTACCCTGCTCCATTACCCTGCAACTGGAATCACAATGAGACCAGCAGCACAGTGACGTTTTGGATTGGGACTACTGCTTAAATTCATAGGTCTCTGGGTGACAAACTTACTTAACTATTCAAGCTACTATGATTCATAAATTGCCATATGGAGTAAGGAAACAAATGCTCTCACGCATAAAAAAATTTCCCCTAATTTTCCTGCTCTTCCCTAATGGTTTGTGGGTTAATTGGCTTCTGTAAATTGTCTCTGGTGTGTGAGATAGTGCAAGTGTACGGGTGACTGCTGGTCGGCGTGGACTCAGTGGGCCGAAGGGCCGGTTTCCACGCTGTATCTCAAAACAAAAAAACTACAGTTGGTGCTGTTCATGATGAACCCTCCTACACATTGTTGAAGCAGGTTTGGTTTCCTGGCTTGGTGCCAAAATCAGAGTAAAGGATATGCTGAGCATATATTACAGGAGAGTGGCTCAAGTACCTCAAGGCCATCCAGTTTTGAACTGCAGGATCTGTTCTGAATATACTCCATTTAGCTTGTCATAAGCCCCATGCAACACAATGGAGGGTATCAACCGTGTCAGACTAACATTTTTTTACCTCACTTCTACCAGGAATCCTTTGGATATTTCCAACAAGATGTGAAACTTGCTGGGACTTTCCTAATCCAGTGTCTTTGATTAATTCAATCTGCTGTTCTTTGTTATTACATGTTTAGTGCAACAAATGGCTCATTAGGTTACTGCAAGAGTCGACTCCATTACCCTGCAACTGGAATCACAATGAGACCAGCAGCATAGTGGTGTTGCTGTATCATAGCATCAGAGATCTGGGTTCGATCCTGGCCTCGGACGCTGTCTGTGCGGCGTTTGCATGTTATGCCTGCAAAAGCATGGGTTTCCTCTGGTCCTCCAGTTTCTTCCCATATCCCCAGGACGTGCGAGTTGGTAGGTTAATTGGTCTCAATGTACATTGCCCCTAGTGTGTTGAGAGTGAATGAGAAAGTGGGATAACATAAAACAAGTTGAACGGGTGATCGATGGTCCACGTTGACTCAATGGAGCAAAGGGCCTGTTTCCAAGCTCTATCCTTCATTCAAAACCAACTGTTGGAAGAATAAAATGCATCCCATACTCTTCCTCTCCCTCACCTCCCCCCTTCCCCAAAAACAAACCCTCTGGTTTTTCCAGCCAGGTTGAGTTGTCAGAAGTTAAAATAATTTACCAATTCTTACTCTCTGTCCTGCTCACTTTCCCATTGGACTCCCACCTCCCATTCCCGTATCCCCAAGCTAAACCCAAATATTTAATATGTTCCCGGGAAGAATCATAATCATTATCATATTTCATTAGCCAAGTATGTTTTGCAACATACGAGGAATTTGATTTGCCATACAGTCATACCAATAAAAAGCAGCAAAACACACAAAATACATTTTAACATAAACATCCACCACAGTGACTCCTCCACATTCCTCACTGTAATGGAAGGCGAAAAAAAGTTCAATTTCTTCCCTGAAGACGAAAATGGAAAATAATTATGTCCCTTATGGAATTACTGATCCTTCATTTCTTTGAGAATTGTTATTCTGGGTGTAACTTCATCACGACTGAATTATTTGAAAATTATCCAATTAATTAAACTGATATTGAGTTTCTTGATATGCTGGTCTGATTTATCAGTTTCCATTGCCATCGGCAATATTACCAGTGCAAAGTATTTTAACCTGTTTTAATGATATTGATGATTCAGGACAGAGGTCTTGTTGATTTATTAATAATTGAGAATCACAAGGTTGCTGATGACTAATTTATTGAACTATCAAATCCAACGGTTCATCCAAGTGGCTAATGAAGCGAGACAAAAACTCCAATGAACTAATTTAAAGTGGAAACAATCATTTGATTTGTTTTGAATCAAACTTACTTCTCATATACATACTTGATGTTGTTTTATGAGGATTTTGCCAGGACTTGTGGGCCTGAGCTAAAGGGAGAGGTTGAGCAGGCTAGGACTCTATTCCTTGGATCTCAAGAGGATGAGGGGTGACCTTATAGAGGTGTAAAAAATCAGGAGAGGAATAGATAGGGCACAAAGTCTGTTACTCATGGCAAGGGAATCAAGAACCAGAGGACATGGATTTAAAGTGAGGGGGGAACGATCTAATAGGAACAGTGGCACAGTGGTATGAAACAATCGTGCATCAGTAGAGTTGCTGCCATACAACGCTTGAGACCCAGGTTTGATCCTGACTACAGGAGCTGGCTGTACAGAGTTTGTACGTTCTCCCTGTGATCGCATGGGGTATCTCCAGTTTCCTCCAACACTCCAAAGGCGTATAGATTTGTATGTTAATTGGCAGGAGAGTGTTGGTGTGTGGTGTGATCGCTAGTCGGCGCAGACTCAGTAGGCCGAAGGGCATATCGTGTTGTATCTCTAAAGTCTAAATCAGTGGTTCTTAACCTGGGGGTCGTGTGGGGCTTTGCCAGGGTTCATGAAGGGGACACAAATAATATATCAATTTGTTGAGCCCATGTTTAGGAATCTAACAAAGTTAGATACCACATACAGTATTTTGTTTGTGTATCTGCGTACTAGCAGGGCTGCCCACATCGGGTGAGAGTTGAGAAATTGCGAGGGAGGGTGTGGGAAGGGGGTGTTCCCCCTCCCACCATAGGGAGCTTTTGCATTTTTCAGCTTGAAATTGTGCAATCTGGTGCATACTGTAGTGAGTCTTTTAACTTACACTTGAATGCAACATTTATGCTTTAAATTGGATTAGGTATAAATAAGGTTAGGCTAATTACATTCCACAATAGATGCCTAATTACATTCCACAGTTGAGCCAGGCTCTGATCAATAGGTGTAGCACTTGAATGACCTTAGTATATTCATGTATGGAAATCAGATTATAATTCATGCTGTTATGCATATATATAGAGGAAAAAAACAGAGAAACAAGGCATCGGACTTTGATGGAAGTCCGACGCCTTGTTTCTCTGTTTTTTCCCTCTATATATATGCTGTTCTGCACAGATAGATCAATCAACCTTACCCTTTGACTTCAGGAACAAGACTAAAATAATGCCACATATTCAACCTTATATGGTTCAATGAAATTAAGATATATATGTAAAACATATATATGGAAACAGGCCCTTCAGCCCACCAAGTCCACACCGACCAGCAATCTACCATACACCAGTTGTATCCTACACGCCAGGGACAATTTACAGAAGCCAATTAACCTACAAACCTGCACTTCTTTTGGATGTGGGAGATCCAGAGAAAACCCATATGGTCATAAGGAGAATGTACAAATTCTGTACAGACAACACCTGTAGTCCGGATCAAATCTGGGTCTGCGGTGCTGTAAGACAGCAACTCTACCGCAGCGCCAACGTGCCACCCCATTACATTATTTTTTCTGTAATATATTTATGATGGTGTCACGTCAAATATAGATGAACACATGATTCTGATTTCTGCCCTCAGTTGGATAACACACATCTCCAGTCATTGTGTTTTATGGCTGGTTTTCAACCTCTTCAGTCTGAAGGTCCCATTCTTTCTCTCCAGAGATGCTGTCTGTCCTGCTGAGTTATTCCAGTTTTTAGTGTCTATCTACAGTTTAAACCAGCATCTGCAGTTCCTTCCTACACTCTTTGTTAAGCGAAACAGGTCCTATTCACAGAATATTATTCACCTCAACTAAGTATTTTCTTCACCTCCGTTGCTGCAGAGAATATCAAATCTTTCTTCAAAGTGAAAAAAAAATTCCAGTCCTGCCAACATCTTCATAAATCGCCCCTGGATCCTCCCTAGAGCAATTGCACCCTTTCTACAATGTGTCATAGTCTTACAGCATGGAAACATCCCAAATTGTGCATGCAGATCAAGATGCCCCATCTAAACTAGTCGCATTTATCCGCATTTGGCCCATATCCCTTTAGACCTTGTGTGTGCCAGTGTGTGTTCGGTTATGTGTGAGAATGTGTGTCAGTGAAGCAGCAACAACACCCGGAGTGAGCGGACATTTGGAGACTTGGCGATGTCCGTGAAGTGTTTCCCTCTGTGAGGGTGGGAGGTGTGAGCGCTGTCTCAGGGGTCAGTGCTGGGACCACCGCTGTGTCTCACCTATCCCACCATCTGAAGGGGAGAAACTAAACTACTTTTTTTCCCCAAAAGCGGGCTGGTGGTTTGACTCCCCTGCTTTATACCAATGCCCTCTAGTTCTTGAATCACATATCCCTGGAAAAAGACTATGCATTCACCTTATATATTCCCCTCGTGGTTTTTACTCACCTCTAAAACAATTTTTGCTTTATTTCGAATTTCCAGCCCCTGCAGATTTTGGTTCCATGAATGTCAAATGTACTGCAGTTTGCCATTTTAAATAGTGTGCTTAAGAGTCTAAGACATTGCTCGTTCTTTATGGGAAACCCACCAACAGAAAATTATTCTCATAGGTGAGTGTGGAGGAGATCTGGAAGCCTTTGGCAAATTGATTTGTTCGTGACTTTATTTTATTTTATTTTTTTAATTTGAGCGTGAGAAATTTGTGATCAGCGTGAGGTTGTGTGAATTTCGTGAAATGCGTGAGTCTCACGCTCATTGCATGAGTGTTGGCAGCCCTGGTACTGGTGCCAAAAAAGGTTAAGAACCACTGGTCTAAAGGAACATGCGGGGTATCTTTTCTACACAAAAGTTGGTGGGTATATAGAACGAGCTGCCGGAGGAGCTAGGTACTATCACAACATTTAAAAAAACATTTGGACAGGCACAATGATAGGACAGGTTTAGAGGGATATGGGCTAAATGCAGGCAGGTGGGACTAGTGTTGATAAGACTTGTTTGTCGACGTGGGCAAGTTGGGTTGAAGAGCCTGTTTCCAAACTGTATGACTATATGAAAAAAAACTAAAATCTTATTTTCCGTAGTTGCCACCTATTCGGAGAAAAATGTCACTTTGAATTCTAGCTTCCTTTGCTATCAATGAGTAAAAGTAGGAGAGTGACTTCAAAGTAGTCATACTAGCAGCACTATCAAGGATAGTCCTTGGTTGGCTAAAGGGCTAGTTTCTGTACTGTACGTATCAATGTACGATTGCAACCTTTAAGCAGGTACTATCACAATGTTTAAGCTGGTACATTTAAGAAACATTTAGACAGGTACATGGAAAGGACAGGTTTGGAGGTATCTGGGCCATATGCAGGCAGGTGGGACTAGTGTAGATGGGACATGTTGGTTGGTTTGGGCAATTTGGGCTGAAGAGCCTGTTTCCACATTCCATTACAACAGTACAACACAGGAAGAGGCCCTCCAGCCCACAAATGTCTGTATTGAACATAATCTCCTCTACCTGCACGTGATCTATATCCCTCCATTCCCTGCATATCCATATGCCCATCTAAACAGCTTGAATGTCACCATCGTATCTGCCTCCACCACAACCCCTGGCAGCCGGTTCTAGAGGCATCCACCAAAAAAAAACCTGCCCCGCACATCTCCTTTAAAAGTTACCCCTTGCATCTTAAAGCAACGACCTTGAGTCTCTGACATTTCCACTCTGGGAAAAATGTTCAGGCGTCACAAATGCTGCCTGGCCTGCTGAGTTCCTCAAGCCCTTTTGTTCTTTTTTTCTGCTCAAGTTTCCAGCATCTGCAGTTTCTTGTGTCTCTGCGAAAATCAATGCCAGCAATTCAGTTATAAAATGAAAGACGTGGGATTCAGTGAAACAATATCAACACTTCATAACTGTTCTGCACACCCTTAAACATTTGATTATCATTGTGGTTTCGAAGCAGTCATTTACAATGTATAACTTGTATATCAAGCAGAGATTCTGACATTCAGTAAACCAGCAACACTGAAAATGGTGCAGATCCATTTCCGAAGAGCGAATACATCTCAAGGGTTTTTACTATTTCACGAGCCGAGCTCTGCATTTCAATCTCGTCATCAGCTGGGCAATCCTTAGAATTACATATTTCTTAAGCTGTCTGTCTACTGCCCTGAAAGGATTTCACAGTCTCAGATTGCAATGACAGTTGCTGTCAGCAGCAGAGACCTGTGTCTCTGCTTCCACTCTGAACTGACACAATTGCTAGTCAGAAACCAATATCAGGGGAGAATGCTAGGGTTTTACAAAATGAGAGCATAGAAATTAATTTTACCATCTATTCACATCCGGCCACAATGCCACCAAACCCAGATAAATGTCTTGTTCTCCATTTATCAGGAAGGATTTACTTACTTTGTGAGCCAAAATGTATTAGATTGATTTCTAGGCAAGGAAATTGCTCAGTGGGGAGAGATTGAATGGAAGGGGTCTAGGTTCTTTGGAACATAGAGGTCTGGGAGATGATCTAAGAATTATTTAAGATCAATGTGAATGATTTAAGGTTTGAAAGGGTCTAAGGTGGATGGATGCTGAGATGTTGTATCCCCAGCTTAGTGAATGCAGAACTAATAGCAAATACTCAGGAGATGGGGCTTGACGTTAACGAATGATGTTAGAATGAAAAACAAGGAACTGCAGGCACTGGTGTAACTCGGTGGATCAAACAGCATGCCTGATAAATATGGATAGATGATGTTTCGGGCCAGGACCCTTCTCCAGACTGATTACATCACGTACAGGTATTCCTGTTTTCCAAAGATGCTGCCTGACTCGCTGAGTTAATCCAACCTTATGCCCATTTTTATAAACTAGCATCTGCAGTTCCTTGTGCCTTCACTCCAGTCAAGAGTCGTTTTGAATACACAGCTCGGTAAACTGCCTTCACTCCCATCAGAGAGTCGCTGTAAATAATTTCATCTTTCTATCCACAATCTCATTTCGCCCATTAGGAAAGCAGGAAGAGGGGAGGGACAGGACAAAGTGTAGCAAGTTATAGTGACCACATGCAAAGGGGTTTTTTGATCAGCAGATGGTTGGACAAAGGCCAGAGACGAATAAATCAGGTGTGTGACAAAAGGAGTGAAGTGTTGCAAATTCTGAAGCCAGAGGATGGAATGTAGGTGGAGAGGGAGGGGAGGGGAGAAATAAGCTCAGGTGGAGCATGGGGGAGCGAAAAGGGGGTTGTGGGGGAGAAAGGGGAGAGGGAGGGAAGATTGTTAGAGGTTACCTAACATTGGAATATTTATACCGTTAGGTTGCTTTTTCACTCAAAATGTAATGAATCTTTAGAATTATCTACAGTACCTGGAAACATTGGTATACTCGATTATTACGTATATTCAGACATGAGGTCGTTAAGTTTTTGGTGACTCAATGGGGTGGTGATTGGGCAGCTAAAAGAAAATGATGTGAAAATGTTAGCCATGACCTTGCTTAATGGTGGAACAACCGCAGGGAGCTGTGCACTGCACCACTGATCCTGTCGCTTAGCCTTATCCACATTCAGGTGAAACATGTAATCCAATTTATCGTATCTACACCCAAGCAGTATTTTCTCTTGGTTCAATTTCCATCACTTTATTTGGTGGATTCTGTCTTGGCACTGTATGTTTACATATTACGAAGCTGGAAGATGGTTGATTATTTGACCCAGATTTTAAATGAAAGAAGTTACATTGTGCAAAACAGCCTGTTACAGCTTTAGAAAACTTTGGTTAGGCTGCATTTGGAGTATACTGAGCACTTTTGGTCACCACATTACAGGATGGATGTTGAGGCTTTGGAGAGGGTGCAGAGGAACTTTACCAGGATTCGGCCTGCTTTAGAGGGTGTTAATAATAAGGAGAGGTTGCACAAACTCGGATTGTTTTCTCAGGAAAGTCAGAGGTGAGGTTGATACTGATAGAAGTATGTAAAATTATGAGAGGCATGGATTCATAACCTTTTTCCCAGGCTATGTCAAAGCCTAGAGGCAGAAAGGAAACGTTTAACAAAATTTGCACGACAGGTTTTTTATACCTGTCAATAAATTTTGTTAAACATTTCCTTTCTGATAGGTGCCTGGAATGTGCTGGCAGAGGTGGTAATGGAGACAGATACAATAGTGGCATTTACGAGGTTCTTAGATAGCAGGGCTGCCAACATTGGGTGGGAGTTGAGAGTGAGAAATTGCAAGGGAGCGTAGCGACCAAGAGGGGGTGGTGGGGGGGGGGGGGGGGTTAGGGTGTGGGAGGGGGGGCGTAGGGTGTGGGAGGGGGGGGGGGAGGGTGTGGGAGGGGGGTTGGGGGTAGCATCAAGCAGGAAATTAGGGATGCGTTTAGCAACGGTACAGCAGTTATCATGGGTAACTTTAATCTACATATCGGTTGGGCCAACCACATTGGTAGCAATGCTGAGGAGGAGGATTTCATGTAATGTACACTGGATGTTTTTTTAAACCAATATGTAGAAGAACTCATATGAGATGGGCATTGACTCGGATAGACTGGCAAATTATACTTAAAGTGTTGAAGGTGGAGATGTAATGGCAAAGATTTAAAGACTGTATGGGTGAACTCCAAAAATTGTTCATCCCTGTCTGGCGAAAAAATAAATGGGGAAGGTGGCTCAATCGTGGCTAACGAGGGAAATCAAGGATAGTGTGAAATCCAAGGGAAAGGCATATACATTGGCTTGAGGAAGAAGCAAACCAGAGGACTGGGCTGAAATTTAGAACATGGGGAGAACAAAGGGGTTAATTAAGAGGGGGGGGGGGAAAAGAGCATGAATAAAAGCATGAGAGACTCAGCGGGTGAGGCAGCATCTATGGAGAGAAGGAATTGGCGACGGTTTGGGTCGAGACCCTTCTTCAGACTGATGTCAGGGGAGGGGGTAGGACAAAGAAAGAATGTAGGCGGAGACAGTGGGACTAGTGGGAGGACTGGGAATGGGGAAAAAGAAGAGAGAGAGCAAGGGCTACCTGAAGTTAGAGAAGTCAATGTTCATACCGCTGGGTTGTAAACTACCCAAGTGAAATATGAGGTGCTGTTCCTCCAATTTACGCTGGGCCTCTGGGGGAGAGAAGGGGGAGAGAAAGAAAGAGAAGGGGGGAGAAGGGGAGGTGAAGGGAGGGGGGGGAGAAGGAGTGGAGACACTTTTAAGAAGTTTAATAAAGTTTAGCAGGCAATTTACCTGCCGGTAGGTCTTCCTGGGCCGTGAAACTCCAATGAGCCAATCGAAATGCCCGGTCAGCGAAGGAGATGGCCTACGGCTGCCCTCGAGTGCCTGTAAAGAGCGACCCCACTCCACTGCACTACGAGTGAAAAAGACCCATGCCGACCAAATTTTACTTGCGGAAATCTTTCAGCATCCTGAAATTTTTTTCGCGACCTAGATGAGGCCGCGAGTAGGCGGGAACCTCCTTCGAGCATGAAGGGGAGTTCTAACCACCTCATAAGACCTCCTAGGACCTCGTGTCAACCATGCTGCGAGTTTGAGTCCAAGGCAAACTCTTCTAAACTCAAAGCTTAGGTCGCCCAAGTGGGACAGTCCCTTTAGTGTAGATGGAACAGTTTGTTTGTTTGTGTACTAGTTGGTCCGAAGGTGTATGACTGTATGACTCAAGTTGGGCCGAAGGTGTATGACTGTATGACTCTATCTCTGACCTTAATTCCTCCCTGACCAGTAGTGCTTGGCGCACCATTAACAGTGGTGGCACAGTGCATTCTGCCTCTGCATTCAGTTTCATGGACTTTAATGCAATGCAATGGTATAATTGACCACCATTTTGGTGGCTTTAGCACATCATGCTGGGGGTGAATGTCTAACGGAATGGTTTCCTTTCTTGAATGATATGTGAACCAAACAGATTGCAATGACAGCTGATGACTTCATGGCCTCTTGGTGTCAGGAATTTTTCTTTCCATATTTCCAGACTTTTAAAACCTTGTAAAATTCTAATACTGCCATCTTGAACGTTGAACCATTGATGGTAAAAGTAGCCATTGCACACATATAAAAGAAGTCCTGCTCATTGTTCACTCTGTATAAAATGGGACACGGTACAAAAATCAATAAAATACGACTTGGTCAGATTGTAAGTTTCAAACCATTTATTTCACTAAGTGCAATGTGACATGTTTTCATGTTACAAATGTGAAGCAAGCAATCAGTTTAAATAAATAGCCTAAAGAATAACAGAAAAGTCCAACGTGATTGATAGCTGCATGCTTTGAGCTTTGGAAGGTGACAAATATGTGAACAACTGTTTTGGACAATCTTGGTGCTAAATACTGGCACAGTTACACTTCTATATATATTACTAGGCATTATTCAGTAACTATTCACAGACATTTTATTCAATGAATTCAAGGTGATAACAGGCCTTATGTCAGTTAAAGTCCCATTGTTGGTTTTAACTAATTATGAACGCTTTAATTTAAAGCTAACAGTAAAAGTATTATTTTTTCTGCAAAGAGGAATTCCCTGCACAGGGTGGCTCGGTGGCGCAGCGGTGGAGTTTCTGCTTTACAGTGGCAGAAACCCGGGTTTGATCCTGATTATGGGTGCTGTCCGTACAGACTTTTGTAAGCTCTCGTTAGGACCACGTGAGTTTTCTCTGGGTGCTCCGGTTTCCTCACACATTCCAAAGACGTGCAGGTTTGTAAGTTGATTGGCTTTGATAAATAAAAAAAGTAAATTGCCCTTAGTGTTTAGGATTGTGCTAACATACGGGTGATTGCTGGTCGGCGCAGACTCGGTGGAACAAAGGACCTACTTCTGCGCTGTATCTCTAAAGTAAAATAAAGTCTAAAGATGCTGCATGATTTGTTAAGTTACTCCAGCACTGTATTTTGGTCAAGGTTCCAGCATTCATGTTTCTTGGTAATTATTCTTATATTATTTGAAAGAAAATAGAATATCTCTTTCCCTCAGCTGTGCAATTGCTCAGATAGCTCAATGTAAAAACAGGTTTGAGTATGCTCATGTGTGGAGCACCTTATTCTATTCAGTTGCCAGCCACGTTATCCTCTCTCCTCAACCCTTCCAGCACTGTAAAAGTCCTTTTATTGCCACATGTGGTAGCGTGCAGTGAAATAATTTTCTTACATACAGTCCACTAACGTATTGCCATACCTAAGCACATCTCTGATTAGCAAATCGTACAGAAGTTGTCTAGGGAGGCCGCAAGCCATTCTGGCACCATTTCCAAATTCCAGTCCGAGCTCTAGGTCTAATGCTCTTTGCCTGTCCCGTCCTTCATTGTCATCATCACCGGCTCCATCCTCCTGGTGTCTGGTCTTCGTAGGACGAGCAGGGGTCAGCTGGGCAGCTTTCACCCTGCAGGCCGTGGTCCACCGGGTCTTCCTTTAGACCACATGGGGCGAGCAGGAGCCTTCTGCCGTGCGCTGGTCTCAACCACATATTCTGCCAAAATCTCTCTCAGTCTCCTCATTGTATTTCAGTTGCTCTGTCAAAGCTGCACTGTTGTTTACCATCAGTTAGTAGGTCTCCCTCGGTCATGACTGACCCTGGGTGATACATCCTGGTTGGATGCAAGCCTGGGTGATGTCATATGGAGGACAGGCTGTTGCCCATGCAGCACGTCCCCCCCTCTCCACGTCGCTGATCGATCCAAAGGAACAGCAGGGCCATTACAGTTTGGCACTAGCGCCATCGCAGGAGCTGCCAGAGCGAGGTTGTAGACAACGACAACCTACCTTTGGGGCTCCGTCTCCGGATTTTCTTGAAGTTTACTCCTGGAGCCTTTTCCATGACTGGATATGGCCACAATGCAGTGGATGTGTTAAATCATAGTTTTCCCTCTCCTAGATGGACAGCCTTCCCAGGCTGAAGAGCCTGAGACTCGTGGGAGCTGGAGCGTCTACCTTCCCGTGCAGGTCTATAGCACCTGCCCACTGCCCAGGATTAGTGGCTCTTAAAAGAGCCATTTGTTCTTGGTGGAGAGGTGGAGTTAGGCGTGCTCCCCGCGGGTGCGGAGGGCCAGCTGGATGTCTTTTGGCATGATGGTGACTCGCTTGGCATGGACTGCGCACAGGTTGGTGTCCTCAAAGAGCCCCACCAGGTAAGCCTCACTGGCCTCCTGCAGGGCCATGACGGCCGAGCTCTGGAAGCGCAGGTCTGTCTTGAAGTCCTGAGTGATCTCACGCACCAGGCGCTGGAAGGATAGTTTGCGGATGAGCAGCTCGGTGGAGTTCTGGTCGCGCCGGATCTCCCTTAGAGCCACAGTGACGGGCCTGTAGCGATGAGGCTTCTTCACTCTGCCGTGGCTGGAGCGCTCTTCCGCGCCGCTTTGGTCGGAAACTGTTCACGAGGAACTTTCCCTCCGGAAAAGTACAGCTGTAAATTTTGGGCCATTAAAAGTGTTCTGACCTGAATTTTGCAGCTGTAATGATGGTGAGATTTGCCATGTGTCCAATGCACAACTCTCTATTTCTGCTCATGCCCACTTTAAGGTGTAATTTAAGCTGTTGCTAAGTAACTTAGTGGTTCTCCAGAGTTAGGAGTGTTTTGCAGATTTCCACAGCAAAGGGCTATCAGTGAATTAATAAATTCAGACATTTGGAGATCATCTCAATTGTAAAATACTTTGTAATCTAACACTTATTACACTTTGTTGCATGAAGACTAAAGCAGTTTCAGTGGCCACAGAGCTGTCATAACTGATTAACAAACATGGTGGTCTTAATAAACTAATTTTGTATATGAATTACAATTTCATCGTGGAAATATCTGAAAATAATAGGTTAGAATAATATAATTAAATGTTTGATTCAGACATTTTCAGCATTCAAACCAATCTTATGTTTGCTTAGCTACTTTGTACTTTCTCTTCCCTTCATAAGTTCATATGTCATAGGTGCATTCGGCCCATTGCGTCTACTCAATCATGGCTGATCCATCTTTCCCTCAATCCCATTCTCCTACCTTCTTCCCATTCACACCCTTACTAATTAAGCATCTGTCAAGCACCGTCTTAAAAATACCCAATGACTTGGCCTGCACAGCCATCTGTGGCAATGAATTGAATGAATGAATGAATTGAATGAATGAATGAATGAATGAATGAATGAATGAATGAATGAATGAATGAATGAATGAATGAATGAATGAATGAATGACTGAATGAATGAATGAATGAATGAATGAATGAATGAATAAGTTTATTGGCCAAGTATATTCACATACAAGGAATTTGCCTTGGTGCTCCGCCCACGTGACAACTTGACATACAGTGACAGTTAGGTATGACACATAAAACATTAAACATTAATAATAAAACATTATAGATTAAACATGTGAATTAAATAAAATACCAGAGTAAAAGGAGGCTACAGACTTTTGATTATTGAATAGAGCAACTACTCGTGGAAAAAAGCTGTTTTCATGTCTGGCTGTGGCAGCTTTGACAGTCCGGAGTCGCCTTCCAGAGGGAAGTGATTCAAAGAGTTTGTGGCCAGGGTGAGAGGGGTCAGAGATGATCTTGCCCGCTCACTTCCTGGCCCTTGCAGTGTACAGTTCCTCAAGATTGCAGCCAATAACCTTCTCAGCTGATCAGATGATTCACTGCAGCCTCCGGATGTCGTGCTTGGTGGCTGAGTCAAACCAGACCATGATGGAGAAGGTTATGTCAGACTCTACGATGGCCATATAGAATTGGACCATCATTGCCTGTGGCAGATTGTGCTTCCTCAGCTGCCGCAGGAAGTATATCCTCTGTTGTGCCTTTTTGACTGTGGAGTCGATGGTGACCTCCCATTTAAGGTCCCTGGAGATGATGGTTCCCAGGAACTTAAAATACTCCTCAGATGTACCTGTGGTGTTGTTGATGGTGAGTGGGGGAAGGGGAGGAGGAGCTCTCCTAAAGTCTACAATCAATTCCACCGTCTTAAGAACATTGAGGTCCAGGTTGTTGCAATGGCACCAGGACGCCAGCTGTGACTCTTCCTGTCTGCAGGCAGATTCCTCCCCATCTTGGATCAGTCCAATCAGGGTTGTGTCATCTGCAAACTTGAGAAGCTTGACAGAGGAGTCAGTGAAGGTGCAGTCATTGGTGTAGAGAGAGTAGGGGAGAGGGGAGAGTACGCAGCCTTGGGGTGCATCTATGCTGAGGGTCAGCGGGTCCGAGATGTGCTTTCCCAGCCTCACATGTTGCTTCCTGTCTGTCAGGAAGCTGGTGATCCACTGACAGAGGGGTTCAGGCACAGTCAACTTGGAAAGTTTAGAGTGTAGTAGCTCTCGCACAATGGTGTTGAATGCAGAGCTAAAATCAACAAACAAAATCCTCACATAGGTCCCCTGGCGGTCTAGGTGCTGGAGGATGAAGTGCAGGCCCAGGTTGACTGCATCATCCATAGATCTATTGGCCCGGTATGCAAGCTGCAGAGGGTTCATGATATTTTTCAGGTGGGCCAGCACAAGCCTTTCAAGGGTCTTCATGACTACAGAGGTCAGTGCGACAGGCCTGTAGTCATCAAGACCAGTAATCCTTGTCTTTTTGGGTACACGAACAGTAGTGGAGACCTTGAAGCAGGCAGGGACAGTACAGGTTTGCAGGAACTGGTTGAAAATGTCTGTGTAGACTGTTGCCAGTTGTTCGGCACAGAGCTTAAGAGTAGAGGGGGTAACATTGTCCGGACCTGAAGATTTCCGGATTTTCTGTCTTCTGAACAGCCTCTCCATCTCGTCTATTTTTATTCTTGATGATGGAGAAGTGGCCAGATTGATGTTGGGCAGCACGGAGGGGGTGGGTCATGGACGAGTTCCCAGTCTTTTGCAGTCAGGCTGTAATTGGGTGTTAAGTGGTGATTGGAGAGGGGTGGGTGGGAAAGGGTCCAGTCTTTTCAGACTGGAGTCTTGCTTTAAGTAGGTGTGGTAGTGCTTTAGGAGGAGTGGGTGTAGAAAGGTCCTGTCTCTGCAGACTGGGGTCTGGCTGTGTTGGTTGGGGAGGGGGTACCAGGGTTACATTTCTGCTTGTTAAACCTGCAGTAGAACTCATTCAGGTCGTTGGTCAGCTGACAATTGTCCAAAGAGCGGGGGGTTTTCCTCTTGTAGCTGGTGATTTCTTGAAAGACCTTCCAAACTGAAGAAGAGTCATTAGCTGAAAACTTGCTCCTCAACTTCTCAGAGTACCTTTCCTTGGCAGCTCTGATTCCTCTTCGCAGCTTGTACTTGGCCTGCCTGTAGAGGTCTGCATCCCCGCTCCTTCCTGTAGGCTTCCTGTTTAGACTGTCGGAGCTGTCTGAGTTCTGCTGTAAACCAAAGCTTGTCATTGTTGAACCTAATGCGGGTCCTAGTTGGAATGCAACTGTCCTCACAAAAGCTGACATATGATGATACGGTGTCTGTATACTCATCGAGGCTTGTGGTTGCTTCCCCGAACACATTCCAATCCGTGTGGTCAAAGCAGGATTGTAGGTTCTCAATGCCCTCGCACGTCCATCTTTTCGTTGTTCTGACCACAGGCTTAGCAGCTTTTAGTTTCTGCCTGTAGGTCGGAATAAGGTGAACTAGACAATGATCAGAGAGACCCAGACCCGCCCGGGGAACAGAGCGATATGCGTTCTTGATTGCCGTGTAACAGTGGTCGAGTGTTCTCTCCCCACTGGTGGGGCAGGTAACATGAAGTCTGTACTTTGGAAGGTCACGGCTGAAGTTAGCTTTGTTAAAGTCCCCCAAAACAATGACCATGGAGTCCGGGAAGTCACTCTCTACCCTCATTACCTGGTCAGCGAGTTGCGTTTGTGCCTCACGTACGCAGGCTTGGGGGGGAATGTAAACTCCAGCGAGAATAAAGGAGTTAAATTCCTTTGGAGAGTAGCAGGGTTCACAGTTTATAAAGAAGGATTCTAGGTTGGGAGAGCAGAAGTTTGACAGTACCGTGATGTCGCTGCTCCAGTCCTAGTTGGTATAGAAGCATATTCCACCGCCTCTTGATTTCCCCGCTGCCTCCACTTCGCGATCCGCTCTGTGAAGTTGGAAGCCAGCCAGTTGCAGCGCGCTGTCCGGGGTCGACTCACAAAGCCAGGTCTCGGTGAAACACAGGGCAGCAGCTCGAGAGAAGTCCTTGTTTGTCCGATGCAGGAGTTGCAGTTCGTCCACTTTTTTATTGAGATAACGTACGTTTGCCAGGAATATACTTGGGAGTGGTGTGCGTGATCCTCGTCGCCGGAGTCGGGTGAGTGCTCCAGAGCGCTTCCCCCGGGTCTTCCTCCATCTCAAGACCTTGAACGCAGCCATAACCCTGCCGATGAGTATGTCCAAATAATCCAGCGAGTGAGAGAAATCCGGAACGATGTTTGGAGGTACTGTATGTCCGATGCTTATGAGTACCTCTCTCGTGAAAGTAATCTTTGTAGAGTTTTCACAGACGACACAAATGAACAAACACATACAAAACAGCAAGGAACAGTACACGGTGGCAGAAACATCACCAGTTACTCCAGCCTTTTGTGTCCTTCTGTTTCTATGCTATATGACTCCGTGGCATCCCTTCGTATTTAAAGGTTAAGCAGGAATGCAAGATATGCTTGTTGCTAAATTATTTGAACATTGTTTGGCTCGTCGAGAGTGTGGTTCTCAGTTTTACCAACGTGCTACTGCTGTGTGGAGGACACCACAGGCGAGGAGGTCTGTGGATAAATGTGAGGTTATCCACTTTGGTGGCAAGAACAGGAAAATAGACTATTATCTGAATGGTGGCCGATTAGGAAAAGGGGAGATGCAACGAGACCTGGGTGTCATGGTACACCAGTCATTGAAAGTAGGCATGCAGGTGCAGCAGGCAGCGAAGAAAGCGAATGGTATGTTAGCATTCATAGCAAAAGGATTTGAGTATAGGAGCAGGGAGGTTCTACTGCAGTGGTACAGGGCCTTGGTGAGACCACACCTGGAGTATTGCGTACAGTTTTGGTCTCCTAATCTGAGGAAAGACATTCTTGCCATAGAGGGAGTACAGAGAAGGTTCACCAGACTGATTCCTGGGATGGCAGGACTTTCATGTGAAGAAAGACTGGATACTCGGCTTGTACTCGCTAGAATTTAGAAGATTGTGGGGGGATCTTATGGAAACTTACAAAATTCTTAAGGGGTTGGACAGGCTAGATGCAGGAAGGTTGTTCCCGATGTTGGGGAAGTCCAAAACAAGGCGTCACAGTTTAAGGATAAGGGGGAAGTCTTTTAGGACCGAGATGAGAAAAACATTTTTCCCACAGAGAGTGGTGAATCTGTGGAATTCTCTGCCACAGAAGGTAGTTGAGGCCAGTTCATTGGCTATATTTAAGAGGGAGTTAGATATGGCCCTTGTGGCCCAAGGGGATCAGGGGGCATGGAGAGAAGGCAGGTACAGGATACTGAGTTGGATGATCAGCCATGATCATATTGAATGGCGGTGCAGGCTTGAAGGGCCGAATGGCCTACACCTGCACCTATTTTCTATGTTTCTATGTTTCTAAGTCTGTTTCCCATACGCATCTTCACAGACAGACAGTGTCATTACAGGATGCACAGCGATCCACAACAAGGCCGTTGCTTTCAATTTGAAGGAGTTTAGAAGGATGAGAGGGGTTCACATTGACACTTACCAAAAAGTGAAAGGCCTGGATAGAGTGAATGTGGAGAGGATGTTTCCATTAGCCAAAGGGTGGTGAATCTGTGGAATTCATTGCCACAGGTGGCTGTGGAGTACAAGTCAATGGATATTTTTAAGGCAGAGATTGACAGGTATTTGATTAGTATGGGTGTCAGCGGTTATGGAGAGAAAGCAGGAGAATGGGATTGAGGGAAAGATAGATCAGCCATGATTGAATGGTGGAGTAGACTTGATGAGGCCAAATGGCTTAATTCTGCTTCTATAACTAAGAACATGAAGGGGAACAGCAAAAGATCCCACTGAGAGCTGTGCATGCTGCTTTCATCGCCTTTTTAACTAAAGATTTACTCAGTTAAAAGCAGTACCATGAAGTTTCCGTTGTTTTCAAACTTTTAGAGACTGTGTTACAGAGAAGGATTGAGTATAAGTACCGATGCTTCCCAGAGTTTAAAGGAATGGGAAGTGAGCTCACTGCAAAAAAATTAGATTCTATGGGTAATGCTTTGACTGGATTTTTAATGTCTAGAACGGGGAAAATAGTCTAGGCATCAATCATTAAGCCAGGTGAAATTTCTTCTTTCTGTGTCTTTGAAAATCAAACTAAATTTGCAGCTGAAATAGATCTCTGGACTGCAGTGGGATCAAGGATCAAGCTTAGGTTTATTATTATCATATGTCCAAGATGTTGCAAAAAATGTTGTTTTGCATGTTTTCCAATCAAATCAGATAACTCTATAATGAGGATTATGAGGATCACTCCAAAATGTGGATTTGGGAAAGTTCGGCATAGTCACAGCGATATTAAATGGCAGACTCAAGAGAGGGAAGATGCTGAATTATGTAACAAATAACAATCTGCTAGAGGGAGGAACTTAGTGGGCAAGCAGCATCTGTGAAGGAAAATGATTGATTGATACTTTATTATCACGTGACATGTCACAGTGAAATTCTTTGTTTTGCATACCATACACAATGTATGCAAAGAGGGCGCAGACAGTTACAAAGTGTTCAATGTAGTCCCAATAGTTCCTCTTTGTTCTCACCTTTGTCTAACCCCCGCCTGCCTTTTCCAGCATTCTCCCCTCTACTACAATCAGCCTGAAGAAGGGTCCCGATTAGAAATGTCACCTGTCCATTCCCTCCACAGGTGCTGCTTCACCTATTGAATTATTCCAGCATAGAAACATAGAAACATAGAAAATAGGTGCTGGAGGAGGCCATTCGGCCCTTCGAGCCAGCACCGCCATTCATTGTGATCATGGCTGATGGTCCCCTATCAATAACCCGTGCCTGCCTTCTCCCCGTATCCCTTGACTCCACTAGCCCCTAGAGCTCTATCTAACTCTCTCTTAAATCCATCCAGTGATTTGTCCTCCACTGCCCTCTGTGGCAGGGAATTCCATAAATTCACAACTCTGGGAGAAAAAGTTTTTTCTCACAGTCTTAAATGACCTCCCCTTTATTCTAAGACTGTAGCCCCTAGTTCTGGACTCACCCAACATAGGGAACATTTTTCCTGCATCTAGCTTGTCCAGTCCATTTATAATTTTATATGTTTCTATAAGATATCCCCTCATCCTTCTAAACTCCAGTGAATACAAGCCTAGTCTTTTCAATCTTTCCTCATATGACAGTCCCGCCATCCCACGGATCAATCTCGTGAACCTACGCTGCACTGCCTCAATCACAAGGATGTCCTTCCTCAAATTATGAGACCAAAACTGTACACAATACTCCAGATATGGTCTCACCAGAGCCATATACAGCTGCAGAAGAACCTCTCTACTCCTATACTGAAATCCTCTTGTTATGAAGGCCAACATTCCATTAGCTTTGTATTTTGCTCAAGACTGCAACATCTGCGGGCGGCACAGTGGCGTAACGGTGGAGTAGCTGCCTTACAGCATCAGAGACCCGGGTTTGATCCTGACTACAGTTGCTGTCTGCACAGAGTTTCTACGTTCTCCCTGTAATTGCATGGATTTCTTGGGTGCTCCAGTTTCCTCACAATTTCCAAAGACATACAGATTTGTAGGGTAATTGGCCTTGTAAATAATCCCTTGTGTGTAGGTAGAACTAGTGCATGAATGATTGATGGTCAGCATGCACTCCGTGGGCCGAAGGGCCTGTTTCCACACTGTAACTTTAAACTAAACTAAATTTGAAGTGCCTATGACTCCATTGAGGGTCTTCCTGCTTTTTGTTGTTCGATTCCTGTGAATAAATATGCACCATTTTCTTTGGTTCCAGCTAAACGTATTACATTTACAATGACTGTTTGTCTTCGAGTTTAGTTTAGTTTAGATATACAGCACAGAAACAGGCCTTTTGGCCCATCGAGTCCATGCAATCCGACGATCCCCGCACACTACCACTGTCCTACATACTGGGGACAATTTGCCATTTACAGAAGCCAATTAACATACAAACCTGTACATCTTTGGAGTATGGGAGGAAAACGGAGCGCCCGGAGAAAACCCACGCAGTCACCAGGAGAACGTACAAACTCTGTACAGACAGCACCTGTAGTCAGGATTGAACCCAGGTCTCCGCCAGTGACGTGCGCTGAGGTCAATGGCTGGGGAGGCATTGGCTAGTATCAGTGGCCCGGCCCTCCCTGTATTGATCACCGCGTCTCCCCCAGGAGAGAGAGGGATGGAGCCGTGGCTGGGAGGGAGGGATTGAGAAGAGAAGGGAGAGAGAGAGAGAGATGGGAGAGAGAGAAAGGGAGGGAGAGAGAAGGGATGGAGAGAGAGAAGGGAGGGAGAGAGAGAGAGCGAGAGGGGAGGGAGACAGAGAGAGAAAAGAGGGAGAGAGAGAGGAGGGGAGAGGGAGAGAAGGGAGAGAGAGAGAAGGGAGAAAGAGAGAAGGGAGAGAGAGAGAAGGGAGAGAGAGAGAGAGGGAGAAAGTAGAGAGAGAGAGCAAGTAGAGAGAGAGAGAATGGGGAGAGAGAGGAGAGAGAGAGAGAAAATGAGAGGGAGAGAGAGAGAGAATGGGGGGAGAAATAGAAGGGAGAGAGAGAGAGAGAATGGGGAGAGAGAGAGAGAATGGGGAGAGAGAGAGAGAAGGGAGAGAGGAACGATGACATGTTATAACTCACAGCCGTCCCATTCTGACCGCCGCCGAACCCCCCACCGCACCATTACACCCTTCTTCACGGCGTCCCAGTGATGTCTCGGCTCTGACAATTCGAGGGATCTAACTGGTAACAACACTAAGAGCAGCCCCTGGGTCGCCCCGCTCCCCGACGAATCTGAGCTTGACAAATCAGGTGGTGGGCCTGATGTGTCCCGCGGGCCATATATTGGAGACTCCTGCCTTACACGAACTAAACAAAAATGTAGAGAAGTACAAAAATTGATGACTTTATTATTGTGATAAGTATAGATCTATTTTTAAAAAATCTAATAACTTTCTAATGTACCGACAATGTCTACCTTCCCAAGTGGCGTATCTTGTTCCGCTCCATGATCTTTGGTCTGCGCCACCGCTGCTGAAGCTAGTTAACGTGGAGGGAGAGCGAGGTAGTGTCAATTACGTGGACTGAGCCTACATAATTGACACTCGCTCTTCCTCCACTGGGCTCAAGATACACCCCCTTGTGAGGCAGACGTGATCGCTGCCTCCCCTGGAGCTTTTACAATGCAGTTTTATGTGAGATCAGCGAACACAAATTTAATATCTTTATATGTGAAATACGTTACCTGGACTATGGAAGGTAAGGACATGTAATGAAGGGGTTTACACACATTATTTTGGTGACATACAGAGTGATAGTAACAGGCACACGCTTATTGCCCGTGTTCCATGCAGTTTCTAAGGGGCTGCGCAATCAGAGGGGAGGCTCAGCTCGCCGCTGCCTCACCTCTCATCTCTCCCTGTATTTGCAGCGGAGCTGCGAACATTTTGAGATTTTTATTATAAAAAATGATTAGATTTATATAGAAATTACATTTATAACAGATCAGTGGAAAATTCTTTATATTTATTTATTTTTTATTATTTTTCTTTACTTTTCTTAACAGCTATTTTCATTAGGAGTATGACAGGTGAGGCTCTGCCTCCCCTGCCTCCCCTGCCTCCCCTGCCTCCCCTAACCGCACGTCCCTGGTCTCCGCCGCTGTAAGGCACCAACTCTACCGCTGCACAACTGTGCCGCCTTTATTGAAATACCCTTTTATTTAAAGAGACTTTTAAATTCAAAGAGACTGCAGCAAGAGACTAAAAGATTGTTAATTTCAACTGGATGTTCTGTGATGCAATTTAAAATTACTTGTATGTTTTAATATGTTCTCCCTGTGGATAGGCCCTTAATCTTTAGTTGATTTATTGGAGGAATCAGCTGGTGCCTTCAAATGAATGAAGCAAACTGTTTGTTGCCTTCAGCCTATTGTACTATGAAGCTGTGTGGGTGTAACTCATGAATGCTGTGCTTAATTTTGTAGGATCAGAAAACCAGTGGTTAATCTGTACTCAGCAAGATCTCATTTAAGGGAATGTGCCAATTATCAAGTTTTCTTTAATATAGCTGGTGGGATTAATAATTATCAGAGTTTTAGAGATTTTACACAGAGATTTTAAAGATGGAAATAAACCCTTTGGTCCACCTAGTCCTTGCCGACCTGTTCACATTATGTTACCCTGCTTTCTCATCCACACCCAACACACGCGGGCAATTTACAGAGCCCAATTAACCTGCAAAGCTGCTCGTCTTTGGACTGTGGGAGGAAACCAGTGGGAGGAAACCCACACAGTCACAGGGAGACCGTGCAAACTCCACACAGATGGCACTCGAGGTCGGGATCGAACCCGTGTCTCTGGCGCTGTGAGGCAGCAGTTGCTCCACTGTGCTGGCTAGTTGGCTCAGACACTTGGAATAAGTCACCTACTTAAATAGTGTCATGTGATCTCTTTCATCTTTTGAGAGAGTAAAGTGGGCCTCATTTGATAGGTAGTACCTCTGACAGGGCAGCACCCCCTCAGGAGGATGATCATTCTTGTTATTGAGGGAGTGCAGTGTAGGTTCACAAGGTTAATTCCCGGGATGGCGGGACAGTCAAATGATGAGAGAATGGAGCGACTGAGCTTGTATACACTGGAATTTAGAAGGATGAGTGGGTATCTTATTGAAACATATAAAATTATTAAGGGACTGGACATGCTAGAGGCAGGAAACATGTTCCCAATGATGGGGGAGTCCAGAACCAGGGGCCATAGTTTAAGAATAAGGGGTAGGCCATTTAGAATGGAGATGAGGAAAAACGTTTTCACCCAGAGCGTTGTGAATCTGTGGAATCCTCCGCCTCAGAAGGCAGTGGAGACCAATTCTCTGGATGCTTTCAAGGGAGAGTTAGATAGAGCTCTTAAAGATAGCGGAGTCAAGGGATAGGGTGAGAAGGTGGAAACGGGGTACTGATTGTGGATGATCAGCCATGATCACAGTGAATGGTGGTACTGGCTCGAAGGGCTGAATGGCCTACTCCTGCACCTATTGTCTATTGTCTAGGACTGAGTTTTGTGCTCTTAGGGTGAAGCTGGAATGTCTGACAAAGATGAAGATGGACCAGGGCTCCAACCAATGTGAAAGTTAAGGTGCCTTTAAATAACACAGTTTGTTACTACTTCGAACCTGCTCTTAACTTCAGCTTCTAGAATGAGCCCACACTCCTAAGGAACTGAAGCATGAATGATTTTTATAGAGGTGCATAAAATCATGAGGTGAATGCACCACTATCTTTTTCCCAGGGTTTGGGAACCAAGAACAGAAGGACATAAGTTTGAGATGGGGGAAGATTTTGTAGGAACCAGAGGGGCAACATTTTCACACAGTATGCGGTGGGTATATGGAATAAGCTGCCAGAAGAAATGGTTGATGTAGCAACCTATAAAAACATTTGTGTTTAAGAAGGAACTGCAGATGCTGGAAAATCGAAGGTACACAAAAATGCTGGAGAAACTCAGCGGGTGCAGCAGCATCTATGGAGCGAAGGAAATAGGCAATGTTTCGGCCCGAAACGTTGCCTATTTCCTTTGCTCCATAGATGATGCTGCACCCGCTGAGTTTCTCCAGCATTTTTGTGTACCTATAAAAACATTTGGATAAGTACATGGATGGGAAAGGTTTTGAGCGATATGTCAAATGTAGGTAAATGGGTCTATCTTAGATGGGCATCTTGGATGGCATGAATGAGTTGGGCCAGAAGATCGGTTCCCATGCTGTATGGCTCGAAGTCATGGGGAAAAGTTGAGAAGGAGATATTTATTCTGGGCATTTACCCAGCAGAAGTTACAGAACTTTCTTCTACACTCTCTAATTTCTTGGGCAGCTGAAGATCTGTTTCTCCAGGGTAACGTTACTTCATAATTCATATCTTGGCAAACACAACGAAGAACAGAAGAGAATAGGTTTGCCAACCATCACTTGGCTATCATAATGAGTTACAAGATGAATAAATGCTGTGAGTTTCCCATACAGAATACGCAGTAATAAATTCAGTTTATATCTAATGTGTGCTTTGCTTTGCCTTGACTTCCCTTAGGCAGCCATGTCATCAGAAGTCGTGGGCTTTTAATCTCTGGAGTTCTCTTTCAAAATCTCTTTGCATCGCTTCTTCTCTCTCCCTCTATCCTTTAAGATGGTCCTTAAAGTCTATCTCATTAACAAAGCTTTCATTCACCCACCCTAATGTGTGATTCACTGGTCTAGTCTCAGTTTTTGTCTGATTATGATTCTGTGGAGTGCTTTGGGGCACTTTACTGTGCTAATGATGCTTGTATAATTGAGAGTTGTTGTTGATGTATATACATTGGCAACTAATTGCTCAATCTGGAAACAGTGTCTTCCAACATGTGAGAGGACTTAAAAAAAAATCCTGTTTGAATAATTATTTGTTTTCTGGGTAATCAGTCTCTACAATGATAATTGAGATAGAAAAATGAGTGCATTTTACTATAGCCCCCGCCCTTACTGGGGTTAAGTCTCATGTGTGGGTAGAGCAGGGTCAGACATAGTGAGAAGCTGGAAGATTGATGTACTAAACAGGTGCAATGCTGACATTCAATTAAATCGTCCATAACAAAACCAAAAATCATAGTGGGCCGAAGGATCTATTTTAGTTTAGCGATGCAGCGCGGTGGAACAGCGGTAGAGATGCTGCCTTACAGCGCCAGAGACCCAGGTTGGATCCTGACCACGGGCGCTGTCTGTACGGAGATTGTACAAGAACAAGAAGGCAGATTATTATCTGAATGGTGTCAGATTAGGAAAAGGGGAGGTGCACGAGATCTGGGGGTACTTGTACAAAAGTCACTGAAAGTAAGCATGCAGGTACAGCAGGCGGTGAAGAAAGCTAATGGCATGTTGGCCTTCATTGCGAGAGGATTTGAGTTTAGGAGCAAGGAGGTCCTACTGCATTTGTACAGGGCCTTGGTGAGACCGCACCTGGAGTATTGTGTGCAATTTTGGTCTCCTAATTTGAGGAAGGACATTATTGCTATTGAGGGAATGCAGCATAGGTTCACAAGGTTAATTCCCGGGATGGCGGGACTGACATACGATGAAAAAATGGGTCGACTGGGCTTGTATTCACTGGAATTTAGAAGGATGAGAGGGTATCTTATAGAAACATTTAGCATTCTTAAGGGATTGGACAGGATAGATTCAGGAAAAATGTTCCCCATGTTGGGGGAATCCAGAACCATCGGTTTAAGAATAAGGGGTAGGCTTTTTAGGATTGAGATGAATTTTTTTTTGTTACCCACAGAGTTGTGAATCTGTGGCATGCTCTGCTACAGAAGACAGTGGAGGCCAATTCACTGGATGTTTTCAAAAGAGAGTTAGATTTAGCTCTTAGGGCTAAAGGAATCAACGGATATGGGGAAAAGCAGGAACGGGGTACTGATTTTAGATGATCAGCCATGATCATATTGAAAGGCCGTGCTGGCTCGAAGGGCCGAATGGGCTACACCTGCACCTATTTTTCTATGTTTCTAAGTTTCTATGTCATTTCTAATTTCATTTGCCTCTTATTTACACCTCTCCCCAACATCCTTTACGTCAGCTTTCACCACTCTCTGTCATCACTTGCATCACAGTTCAACACCCTATTCCAGTCGTTCCCTTTGCTCCTTCCCCCTTTCTCTGCAGCTAAAACCTTCTTTTATCTCTATTGTTATTCACATCTCCAATGAATGGCCATCACCTTCATTATTAAGTCCATTAGCTCTCTAACTCTTGCTAAAGATGCTATTTCATTTCCTGAGTGTTTCCTGCATTCTCTAATGAAATTTAGTTGGAGTGTTCAGAGCTCAGTAATTAGATGAGATGCTCTTCAAATTCATGCAGAGAATTCAAAACTAAGCAACAGGTTTCACTTATTTAAATCAAACTGATTTTCCCTTACTCAATGTTGAGAAAGGGACTACCTTTAATCAGACTCCATCGGACTTTATCTTGAGCTAAATGTTGTACCCAAAGATCCTATAGCAAGCAAGATAGATTACTCAACGAAAAACACGTAGTACGGTCATGGGCAGATTCATGGGTAATGTTCGGCCCCATTTCCGTAAACGGCTTCCGTCACGGCACCAAAGATCCCATAGGATACTCGTGCGGAGACGGAAGCTGGTTACGGAAACATCCTCGTAAAAATAGAAGTTATTTGGGAAAAATCTTCTCCTTATTTTCAGAATTATAATTTATTAACACAAACTGTTCCCCCACAACGCTGATTACACTGCGAGTCAGGTCGGGTCGGGTTACTGAAATGGATGAAAAAAAGGCCCATGTTCCGCTCCGTTGCATACTACACGTCAGCCCATTGCATTTCGAAGGAGTGGTCTATCTTGCTTGCTATAGGCTCTTTGTTTGTACCCTTCATCCTTTATGTGTAGACTGTGCACGGCTTGATTGTAATCATATATGGTCTCTTCTTTGACTGGATAGCACACAACAAAAAAAGCTTTTCACTGTACCTCGGTACACGTGACAAAAATAAACTCAACTCATCTAAACTAAAACCCCTGTCCCACGGTACGAGTTCATTCCAAGAGTTCTCCCGAGTTTGCCCTGATTCGAACTCGGAGATTTACTGTAATGGCCACTCGTCAGTACTCGGGGGTCATGGACATTTTTCATCATGTTGAAAAATATTCACGAGTCTTCCCGTGCTTACCTGCAGTTAGCGAGTCTTCCCAAGTACCTGCCGTTAGCGCTAAGAGACGTTCCCGAGCTCTGACGTACCCGCTACGTTCATTCTCCGTGCTTACCACGAGTTTGATTTTTTTTAAACTCGGGAAAGCTCTTGGAATGAACTCGTACCGTGGGACAGAGCTATAAGTACACACCAATTCCATGCAACTGTACGTTAGAGATCAGTAATGCCAAATCCCAAAACACCTTTACATTTCTGAGCCACTTCTTCAACTATATTGTAACGATTTTCAGAGTTACATTCTGGCATCTCTTACATTGCAGATCCATAATTTCCTCATAAACCCAAGGAGCTCAGTAGAAAAAGAACACCCTTGACACCTTTGGAAAGCTGCTGGTCACAGAAGTACTGAATTAACAACATTCGCAAGAAAAATATTTAAAAAACAGTAAAGCGGGAATTCACTTTTTGTAGATTTTTTCCTTTTATTTATGAAACATTATTTCATTCCTACCAACAAATCTAATTTTGATGATGTTTGGCTGTGTGTCTGCTATTGAAATAAACATCTAGTCTTTGTAATAATGACCATAAAACTACGAGGTTCTCATAAAAACAGATCTGGGCACTAACTGACATCAAGAGTCGAGAGTCAACAGTGTTTAGTTGTCATATGAACTGACAAACAGAATAATGACATTTTTGCTTGCAGCAGTGTAGCAGGCCTGTATAAACAATATACACTGATTTAAATAACTCCAATTCTAGAACAAAAATACTTAGTGCAACCAAAAACAGTCCATTTAGTTCATTGTAGCAGTAATAGCATATTCAAGAACCTAATGCTTGTTGGGAAGAAGCTAATCTTGAACCAGGTGATCACTGTTTTCAGACTCCAGTACCTTCTTCCTAATGATAGGAGTGAAATTAGAGCATTTTCAGGGTGACAGATCTTTGATGATATTAGGTTGCCTCCTATAGCTCCTTTCAATGGTGGGGAGGTCAGTACCTGGGATGGACCGGGTAGTGTCCACCAGTCTTTGTAATCTACTTAATTCCTGGATATTCGAATTGCCAAAGCAGGCTGTGATGCAACCAGTCAGTTAGCTCACTGCTGTGCTCTTGTTCAAGAGGGTATTCACCGACATACCAAATCTCTGCATTATAGACAATAGACAATAGATGCAAGAGTAGGCCATTTGGCCCTTCGAGCCAGCACTGCCATTCAATGTGATCATGGATGATCATCCCCAATGTACCCCGTTCCTGCCTTCTCTCCATATCCCCTGACTCCGCTATCTTTAAGAGCTCTATCTAGCTCTCTCTTGAAAGTATCCCAAGAACCGGCCTCCACCGCCCTCTGAGGCAGAGTATTCCACTGACTCACAACTCTCTGTGTGAAGAAATATTTCCTCGTCTCTGTTCTAAATGGCTTACCCCTTATTCTTAAACTGTGGCCCCTGGTTCTGGACTCCTCCAACATCGGGAACATGTTCCCTGCCTCTAGCGTGTCCAAACCCTTAATGATCTATATGTTTCAATAAGATCACCTCTCATCCTTCTAAACTCCAGAGTATACAAGCCCAGCCACTCCACTCTCTCAGCATATGACAGTCCCGCCATCCCGGGAATTAAACTTGTAAACCTATGCTGCACTCCCTCAATAGCAAGAATGTCCTTCCTCAAATTAGGGAACCAAAACTGCACACAATACTCCACGTGTGGTCTCATTAGGGCCCTATACAACTTGGACTTATTTGCTCCTATACTCAACTCCTCTTGTTATGAAGACCAACATGCCATTTGCTTTCTTCACTGCCTGCTGCACCTGCATGCTTACTTTCATTGACTGATGAACAAGGACCCCCAGATCCTGTTGTACTTCCCCTTTTCCCAACTTGACACCATTTAGATAATAATCTGCCTCCACTCTACCAAAGTGGATAACCTCACATTTATCCGCATTAAACTGCACCTGCCATGCATCTGCCCACTCACCCAACCTGTCCAAATCACCCTGCATTCTCATAGCATCCTCCTCACAGTTCACACTGCCACCTAGTTTTGTGTCATCTGCAAATTTGCTAATATTACTTTGAATCCCTTCATCTAAATCACTGATGTATATTGTAAATAGCTGCGTTCCCAGCACCAAGCCTTGCGGTACCCCACTAGTCACTGCCTGCCATTCTGAAAGGGACCCGTTAATCCCTACTCTTTGTTTCCTGTCTGCCAACCAATTTTCTATCCATGTCAGCACTCTACCCCCGATACCATGTGCCCTCATTTTGCCCACTAATCTCCTGTGGGAGCTTATCAAATGCTTTTTGAAAGTGCAGGTACACTACATCTACTGGCTCTCCCTTGTCCATTTTCCTAGTTACATCCTCAAAAAATTCCAGAAGATTAGTCAAGCATGATTTCCCCTTCGTAAATCCATGCTGACTTGGGCCTATCCTGTCATCTGCTATCCCAATGCATTCTTTGAGGGAAGTAGATGGCTATCTTTCTGATTGCAACATACTTTCCAAAATGTCCTTTGTGCAAGGAAATCTGCCACTCAGTCTGACCTATATGTGACTCCAGTCTGAAGAAGGGTCTTGACCCGAAACACCACCTATCCCAGTTTCCCACAAAGATCTTATAGCGAAGCAAGATGGGTTACTCTCACACAAACGTGTAGTACGCTCATGGGCGGATTCATGGGTGATTATATGACCCATTTTAGCAACCAGCCCCCGCCATCTTGTTCCGCCATCTTTCTCCGCCATCTTGCTTCCGGCCAAAGATTGGATCCGCAACGAGGAGAAGGAGTGCGGGGTCCGGGACAGCGAGGAGAGGAAGTGCGCGGCCCGGGGCAGCGAGGAGAGGGAGTGCGCAGCCCGGGGCAGCGAGGAGAAGGAGTGCACGGCCCGGGGCAGCGAGGAGAGGGAGTGCGCGGCCCGGGGCAGCGAGGAGAGGGAGTGTGGGGTCCGGGGCAGCGAGGAGAGGGAGTGCGGGGCAGCGGGGAGAGGCAAAGATCTTATAGCGAAGCCCCCTATAAGATCTTTGGGGAGAGGGGCATAGGAGGGGGGGAGACATTGTAGTGAGGGGGCAGGCGAGGGAGTGCCGGGGGGGAATAAGGCCTAGCGTGTGTGAAGTTGAGGGGAGGTTTACAATGTTTCTTATTTACAATGTTTCTTATTTAATGTCCCTTGTCTAGTCTGAAATAAAGTTCATTATTGGATCAGAATAAATATAATTGTGTGTGTTATATGATTATATACATTTATATAATTTTCATGTATGTGTGTTTATAAACATTTTATTCTTTAACAAGAATTAACAGAATTATGAACTAACAGAATTATGAATCTAACCCTATATCACGCACAAAAACTTCCCCCGCAATGTCAATTACCCTGCGAGTCGGGTCGGTTCCGGTTACTACAAAATCAACTCAAACACTGCTTGTGAGCCATTTAAAAAGAAATGATTTAAAAAACATTAAATAAGACAATTACCAGAATCAAATTTTATTCTTGACAAGAAGTATGAACTGACAGATTTATGAATCTAACCCACATAAACTGTTGCCCCGCAACATTGATTACACTGCGAGTCGGGTCGGGTCAGGTAGGCTCAGGTTACTAAAATGGGCGTGGTATTTCCCCTGAAATACATTTTAAAATATAGCAGCAACCCCTCCACCTCTTTTTCCAGATCTACATACATCAAAAAAGTTATAGTTGGGAGGAGCTGTCTCGATCAGAATGGTTGCACTGTTATTTTGTTCTAGCCATGTTTCAGTTAAAAACATAAAATCCAGTTTAGAGGTGGTAATAAAATCGTTGACTAAAAATGATTTGTTATTAAGAGACCTAACATTAAGCAGACCCATCCTGATGGTATTATTGATAGGCTTTATGGTTGGTTTTGGTTTGGAGTAATAGGTATTAGGTTTGTTAGGTTAGCAGTGTCTTGTGTCTAAGTTTCCCTTTGTTTACTCTCTTAGTAGTCACAACAGGAATGCAGAAGGTGCCATAGTTTGACGTAGGCGACCTTGGGTTCAGCTGATTATGCGGAACTTCCTTCGTAATGTGTCTACGGCTGAACCCTTTCTTGTATCAGTAATATTCAGGACTGCTATCAATACAGGAGGGGGGCTGTGGCACCCTCCGCTTGGTTGTTATCTCCCTACGGCCGTGACGTGGCAATGGTACTGATATGGGGCATGGGCTGAGCATCATAGACAGAGATGCAAGTTTAATGCCACCTTTTTCCTGTTTCTTCAATTCATATGGAAAATCATAATGGGAGGAAACAGTGGAGCTGGTGTTGTTATGGCTATGGGTGAGATGACGGTGGAGGTCATCGTCGATGGGCGAGTGCAGAGGAGGGTGGTGGCCATTCCTCTCCAAGCCAGCATCAGCAGTGGGGGATGGTGGGGGGGGTAAGGGCGCGTCAATGGGGATGGGTGGGTGGGAGGGGCTGTTGTCTCTCCTCAACGTCTGTGGTCTGACTGCGGCCTGTGTGTCAGACAGTGGCAGGGTAGATGTGTGGGGGGGGGCTGTTGCCTCGCTTCTCTACCTGTGGTCTGACTGCGGCCTGTGTGTCAGACCGCGGCAGGGTAGATTTGTGGGAGAGCGAGAAGAGAAGATTGTCCCTTAACAGTCTTGAGCCAAACCTGTTTGGGTGTACACCATCTGCTCTGAAAAGATATTTGCGCCCCCGCAACAAGTTAAAGTTGTCAATAAAGCTCCTTCCTCTTTCATTGCAGACTCTGGAAAGCCATGTATTCAGTGCAAGTAGCCGACTGAATATGTTTATTCCCCTGTCAACTGCTGGTATGGGACCACTGATGAATGACTTAATGTCTAATTTGTCCAGTGTATCTAATAGTTCAGTAAAATCCCTCTTTAAAAGTTCTGACTGTTCTTTTCGAATATCATTAAATCCTGCATGCACAATTACCTGTGGGATTTTTGGGTTTTCCAGTATAATTGTGTCTAGTTTCTGGTTGACATCACTAACCGTCACATCTGGGAAGCAGCATGTTTTGATCTTCTTACTGGTTATATCCTTTATGGCTGAATCTCCTACAATTAGAGTGTCTGGTTCATCCGCTTTCTGTGTGATGGGACCTTGTTGTCTCTGTCTGCGTCGTCTGTCCGGACGCGCCCCGGGGCTTGAGGTGCCGGTGGCGGACCCATGTGCAGCTCGCCTCCCTGGCGACGTGTTCATGGTCCGTCTCTGTCCGCGCCGTCTGTCTGGACGCATCTCGGGGCTCGCGGCAGCTTGCCTGCCTGGCGACGTGTTCCGTCTCCGTTTCTCATCACGTTTCTGCGGGCTGTCGTCCGTGGACTCTCGTAGTGGCAGGAACCTGTTTTTCAGCGGCAGAGTTAGCTTCGGGGATGGGCTAATCCGGCTGGTATGTGCTACTTTAGCTTTGGATAGCCTAGCATTTGGCGTCGAGTGAACTTGTTGATTCACTGTGGTTTTCCGTTTTGGCTTAGCGCCGACTTGGTGCCAGTAAGTGGCAGCTGGAACTGTCTCTCTCTTGTCCAGTTTCAGGAAGGATATAATGTAGCTTTCATCGTCATCATTTAGTTGTGTGTTTGTCGGAGCTAGCTCAGCTAACTCACCCATCGGCATTGTATCCTGGAGGACGTGTTCATGGTCCGTCTCTGTCGTTGACTCTTGCAGTATTTTTAGTCCTTTGTATTTTTCTAAAGCTGCTATCCTCGTTTCAAATATATCCAGTGTCTGCAGCAGTTTGGTGCAGTCTGTGCATTTCCCAGTCTCAGTGCCTTCATGCACGTCAGGACCTTCAGAAGCGCCCAGCGCTTGCTTCATAACGAAATCCATGATTTAGTTTTACTAAACGCAGATTACGTTTTACTTTCTGCGGATATTCGCGACACTTCCCCTGAAAGATCTTTTACAGGAAAGGTCTCAGAATATAGAGATGTTAAGAATACCAAGAATACCAAGTTGTTCAGGTTAAGTTACAGAGAAAGGTTGAACAAGTTAGGGCTTTATTCTTTGGAGCGCAGAAGGTTAAGGGGGGACTTGATAGAGGTTTTTAAAATGATGAGAGGGATAGACAGAGTTGACGTGGAAAAGCTTTTCCCACTGAGAGTAGGGAAGATTCAAACAAGGGGACATGACTTGAGAATTAAGGGACTGAAGTTTAGGGGTAACATGAGGGGGAACTTCTTTACTCAGAGAGTGGTAGCTGTGTGGAATGAGCTTCCAGTGAAGGTGGTGGAGGCAGGTTCGTTTTTATCATTTAAAAATAAATTGGATAGTTATATGGATGGGAAAGGAATGGAGGGTTATGGTCTGAGCGCAGGTATATGGGACTAGGGGAGATTATGTGTTCGGCACGGACTAGAAGGGTCGAGATGGCCTGTTTCCGTGCTGTAATTGTTATATGGTTATATGGTTATAAGTTTGCTCAGCAGCAGCAGCAGCAGCAGCAGCAGCAGCAACTTAAAGCAGAAAGATTCTGCAAAGCACTTCAATGATAATGAATTAGTAAATTAGTAAAACAAACAGACACAGTTAGAGACAGGAGAGACGTGTGCTGCCATCTTGGATTTTTGCCACAGAAGATGTTGAGACGGTGCAGTTTTGGAATTCCTCCCACACCACACGAAAGCCAGACCGGCCCGGTCAGCACCAGCGAGGCAGCCAAACTGCTGCAGACACTGGATATATTTGAAACGAGGATAGCAGCATAAGTAGAAATATATTCTTACAACCATTCATATAATTGGAAGACCACACCTGGATGATTGAATGGTTTTGGTTTAGGGTTATTATTGTTATGTGTACCAAGATACAGTGAAAAGTTTGTTTTGCATCCAATCAAATCAGATAATACTCTTCATAAGTACAATCACATCAAACTCAAGTCCAATAAGAGAGATACACGGTGGCAAATATAATTCTCAGCATTGTCGAGCTGTTCCAGAAACAAATTGCAATTGAACTATACCCTAACTTATGGTCGGACCATTTAAAAGCCTGATAGCCTAGCTTGATAGACTTAGGGTTCTTTATTTAACGAAAGATACGTAAATGTGTGCTATGCAGTGCAGAAAAGATTCATTAGGTTGATTCCTGAAATTAAGATGTTGACTTGTGATGGAAGGTTCACCAGCTTAGATCGACTTTTGTAGAATAGAACATAGAAAATAGAACATAGAACAGTACAGCACCGGAACAGACTCTTCAGTCCATAATATCCGTGCGAACATGATGCCAAGTTAAACATGTTTGTCGTCACATGATCCATATCCCTCCATTACCTATGCATCCTTTTAGAAGAAGAAGTGGGATATGTGATCTTACTGAGACATGACTCTGAGAGAACTTGTTAGTACAGGTAGATACTGAAAATGTCCTCCTCACAGGGGAATCCAGAATTAAGGGGGCATAGTTTCAGAATAAGGGGTTGTCAACTTAAGGCAAAGATGTAAGGAAATTCTTCTCGCAGAGGATTGTGAATCTTTGCAATTCTCCATTGCAGAGCACTGTGGAGGTGAAGTAATTGAATGTATTTAAAGCAAAGATGGACAATGAACACATCAGCCATGACCTTAATGAGTATTAATGCAGGCTTGAGGGGCTGTTATTTTGCACTTCAATATGTAATGCGTGGCATACTGGAGTTGTCAGTAAAGGGTACATCCTGTTAATGAAGAATGTTTAAAAAACGAATAGCACGTATTTCTTGGTGTGACTGCACCCGCCCTTGTCTGAACTAAATAAGAATCAGAGGTTCCTTAAACCAATGTCAACCTTGCTGGTCATAGTAGTTACGAGGCACTTATTAGATTCAGGCAATATTTATGAATGACTTACCCATAGAAGAAACAACGACCAGTGTCCATTGGTTACTGAACTACTGATTACATCAGGCCACTTCGTGTTAACGTGCTAAACGCATTTTTCTTTAGGCTTTAGACTTTAGGGATACAGATAAGAAACAGGCCCTTCAGCCCACCAAGTCCACGTCAATCAGCGATTACCCCTACATTAATGCTATTCTGCACACTAAGTACAATTAACAATTTACAGTTGCCAATTAACCTACAAACCTGCATGTCTTTGGGGTGTGGGCGCACCTGGAGAAAACCAATGCAGTCACAGGGAGAACGTGCAAACTCGAAACAGACAGCACCCACAGTCAGGATCGAACCCGGGTCACTGGTGCTGTAAGGCAGCAACTCTACCGCTATGCCACTGCTCCGCTCGATACATGCATGGATCCTAAATGTATTAAAATGCTTATAAAGTCATAGACCTATGTAGTCCAGAAATCAGCCTTTCGATCTAACCCTTCCATGCCAACCAATTTGCTTAACCAAGCTAGTCCAACCTGCCTATCTCACTCCTAAACATCTCCTATCCATGTACCTGTCCAAATGTCTTAATTGTACCCACTTCGTCTGACAGCTCATTCCATATGTACTACAGAAGTGTTGGAATGCAGGGAATCTAAAATGCAATTTGCAGACAACAAGCTTGCAATTAGAACAATTGAATAACACTATGATTTTGTGTAGCAGATGAAAACTATGCAGAATATTGGGGAATGTTTTCATAGTCGTCTTTGCAATACTGCATTCTTTCACATTCTTCTAAGAGAGAGTAAATGGATCTTTGGGTTCAATATTCAATTCAAAGGATAGTTCCTGTGACAATGCCTGCATCCACCTGTGCCACATTTTGTCCTGCCTCTCCCCTCTTTTAGCTTTCTTCTATCGCCTATAATCAGTCTGAAGAAGGGGTTAGTTTAGTTTAAGTTTAGTTTAGTTTAGTTCAGTGATACACCATGGAAACAGGCCCTTTAGCTCACTGACTCCACGTAGACTAACAATTATCCTTACACTAGTTCTACCCTACACAATAGGGACAATTTTTACAGAAGCCAATAAACCTACAAACCTGCATGTCTTTGGAATGTGGAGGGAAACTGGAGCACCCAGACAAAACCCACAGAGTCACAGGGAGAATGTACAAACTCTGTACAGACAGCACTCATAGTCAGGACCGAACCAGGGTCTCTGGTGCTGTCAGTCAGCACTCTATCGCTACGCCATTGTGCCGCTCATAAAAGGGGCTCGACCCTAAACGTCACCTAACCAAGTTTTCAAAAGATGCTGCTTTACCCGCTGAGTTACTCCAGCATATTGTGTCCCTGGCTGTTTCTACTGGTGTGATATTGCTTAAGTACATTACAGATCTCCAACAATTTAATTTTTCCAGTAATTTTCTGCAATGGTCCTATTTTGCCTTAATGAGACCATCAGCATCTTGCAGCTCAGTTATATCTCTCCAGTTCTCCAATCAGCTTCTGGGCTTGAGCAGTAATCTATAAATATAGACCTAGCTCAGCAAATAATAGCACTCACTGACAGCCGGGGCAGAAGGCAGCAGCGTTGCTATCAGGGATGTTAAAGGTGAACACGGTAGAGTATGAGGTCAGAGATTTGGCACAATGAGACAACACTATTCACGTCTAATTTATAGGAGCATTACTTCTTGATCGGTAATTAAATGGTGGCAGGAATATCAGCTTACATATTTAGATGACAGTGACACATTAATAACTCGGAAAAATGGATTAGAGGAGTGTGATCCGGTGCCATAAATATTCGATTAATTCCTGCAACCTACCTGAAAATAGCATATAATTTGGTTAAGCCATTAATGAGTAGGATGATGGGCATTTACCCTGGGGGGTTTAGTCAACATTAAATGCAAATTTCAGTGTTAATGGGGACATTGCTGCGATTTTAAAACAGTTCAATAACATTCATCCCTGAACTGATTATCATCATCAGATTAGCCTTGAAATTGCACAATGAATAATATCCAGCAAACATTTTGCATTCAGATGAAGTTATTTTATCTACCTTGACAGAGGCGTTAAAGTGATTAAAGCAAAAACTGGTTCACATCCTCATGAAAGAGTAAACAGCGGAGGAGGTGTGAAGCACTTGTTCGCTATCAGTGAAACTTGTAAAGTCTTCAGATTCAACATTTGCCATGCCAGAAGGCAGGATGAGACATGCTCCCTGTCCCCAGACCAGGATGAGATATGTTCATACTCTGTGGAACAAGATATCGTGTGCTCTTGTTTCTTTTACCAAAAGGTACAGAGAGGGAGCTCCATAATCAGTTGTTTTAATGATGATGGTCAACACTAAATGCTGGAGTAATTCAGCGGGTCAGGAAGCATCTCTGGAGAAAAGAAATAGGTGACGTTTTGGGTCAACCTTCCTTTCAGTCTGAAGAACGGTCTCGACACGAAATTTCACCTTTTTCCTTTTCTCCGGAGATAGTGCAACCTACAACCCCTACAAACCCTCTATCCCTAAACTAAACTATCCTGCAGTGTCTCTAAACTAAACGTTATTCTCTTCACGTTGTTATCTATTGCCCCAGATTCAACCACTCAGGGTTAGAGAACGTGCAAACTCCGCCTAGATAGCAACCAAGGTCAGGTTTGAACCGGGGTCTCTGCTGCTGTGGCTCAATCAACTTTGCAACAAAGTTGCAGCAGAAAATGATCTTTGACCAAAAGTTCATCTGGCAGCAGACTGCAGTCAATGTGCTGGAGGCACCCACTGCGGGAAAAACATAGAAACATAGAAAAATAGGTGCCATTCGGCCTTTCAAGGCAGCACTGCCATTCTATATGATCGTGGCTGATCATCTAAAATCAATACCCCGTTTCTGCTTTCCCCCCCATATCCTTTGATTCCTTTAACTTTAAGAGCTAAATCTAACTCTCTCTTGAAAATACAAGCAGATGCGTATTAGAAGATATGAGCAGATGCTCTGGGATGTTTTCCCAATCAAATCAGACCACCAGTGGCAGATAGCCTCAGCACCAGAACAGTCAACCAGTCACCAAGCTTAGCTAGTGCCTCTCCATCAGATAGTTTGTTTTGTGCACTGTTTGAGTTGCAATCTCACTGCACACTGCTTTTGAAATCACTACAGTACATGATGAAATAGTTACCCATGTCCTTGTAGGAAGGTCTGGAAAGTGGTGTGGTGGTCATTGTTAAGGTTTAGAGTGCAGGAGGATGAGGGGTGTATATAAAATCATGAGAGGAATAGATTGGGAAAAACACAGTCCTTTGCCCAGAGTAGGGGAATTGAGAACCAGAGGACATAGTTTTAAGGTGAGGGGGAATGATTTAATGGGAACTTGAGGGGTAACTGTTTTACACAAAGGGTGGCGGGTGTATGGAACAAGCTGCCAGAGGAGGTAGTTGAGGCAGATGCTATCGCAACGTTTCAGGAACATTTAGACAGTAACATGGATAGGACAGGTTTAGAGGGAGATGGTCCCTAAGCAGGCAGATGGGACTAGTGTAGATGGGACATGTTGGTCACCGTGGGCACGTTGGCCGAAGGGCCAGTTTCCACGCTGTATGACACTATGACTCTAAGGTGCATTTGAAGCAATTACACAATATGGCACTATTCGCAGCAGTACATACCGAGACAATTGCTGCTGGAAGATCATGCACTCAGTCAAAGAAACATAGAAACATAGAAAATAGGTGCAGGAGTAGGCCATTCGGCCCTTTGAGCCTGCACCGCCATTCAATATGATCATGGCTGATCATCCAACAAAGGCGCACTTTGCCCTTGCCAAATCTCCTTCCAACGTAAGATGCCCACAAATAAATGCTGCCAACTGGTTGTGACCAAGGAACACGTTAAAGCTTGGTGTAGCCATTATAAAGGAAAGGAAAACCACAGTTTTGGGTACCTGCTATCACTCCATACTGAGGGGCTGAGCCTTCTGTAACAGCGTCTGAAACATTTTGATGATGTACTATTTGTTGTTGAAATATTTGTGACAATGGCACTTAATACACAATGATCTGAATTGCTTGGTACAAAGAATAAAGTTATTGATTGGAAAACACAATTATTTGTTATTTTTGTAAAATTACATTAAGCAAAGATCTGTAATGGTGGCTTTTTAAATACATTTTTACCCGGTAGAACACAAATCTGCAGTTTAACACAATGATACATTGAAACAATACTACAGTTGCAGGTTTATACAGAAGATAGACACAAAATGCTGCAGTAACTCAGCAGGTCAGGCAGCACCTTTGTCGAAAAAAGATGGGTGACATTTCGGATTGTGACCCTTTTTCATTGAATTGTGTTGGGTGTAAAGCAACTATTGTTATTGTCTGTTCGAATGCTATGGAATACGAGTATCATTGAATGCTGCTGAAACAGATGCTAACATTTTGTAGTATGTTCATGCTGTCGCCTATTTAGTGTTGGAAAGAACTGCAGTTGCTGGTTTAAATCAAAGGTAGACACAAAATGCTGGAGTAACTCAGCGGGACGCAGCATTTCTGGAGAGAAGGAATGGGTCGAGACCCTTGTTCAGACTATTTAATGTTCTTGGGCTATAAAAAAGTTTCATAACATATTAAAAGGAATAATATAATACGCACTGTAACACACTGGACACATATGTTGGCTTCACCCGTGTTTGCATGTAGCATGCCCAAGATGTGATCTATTACAGTTTTTGCATGTCCAGTAGTTTCCACCCACATCTCAAAAATGAGTAGGCTGGTGGGTGAAGTGGAAACTGCAAATTGTACTCAGAGTGTAGGTGAATGATAGAACCTGAGGTAGCTAAAGAAAATGTGCGGAAAACAAAATAAATGGGATTAATATGATTAGCGTACATGGTGGTTGATATTCAACACAAACTCATAGGTTTGAAGGGCCTGTGCTTTATCTCTCTTTGACTCCATAACTTTATAATGGGTGGCACAGCTGCTAGAGCTACCAGTTCAAAGCGGCAGGAATCCAGGATGAATCCTGACCTTGGATGCATTAGACTTTAGACTTTAGAGATACAGCATAGAAATAAGCCCTTCGGCGCACTTAGTCTGAGCCAACTAGTAATCACACCATACACTAACACTAACCTACACAATAGGGACCAATCATCAAACCCTAGTAGCCTACAAACATGTATGTCTTTGGAGAGTGGGAGGAAACCGATAACCAACGTGGTCACAGAGAGAACATACAAACTCCATACAAGCAGCACCCAGACTCCGTTTCAGTTCAGTTTATTGTCACGTGTACCGAGGTACAATGAAAAGCTTTTTGTTGCATGCTAACCAGTCGGCAGAAAGACAATACATGATTACAATCGATCCATTTGCAGTGCATAGATACATGATAACGTTTAGTACAAGAAAAAGCTAGTAAAGTCCGATCAAGCATAGTCCGAGGGTCATCAAAGAGGTAGATAGTAGATCGTGGATAAAACCCAGGTCGCTGGTGCTGTAAGGCAACAACTCTACCGCTGCTCCACTGTGTTGCCCAGAATGCTGTCTGTGGGGAGTTTGCATGTTCTCCCTATGACCACATGGGTTTCCCCTGAGTGCTCAGGTTTTCTCCCACATACCAAAGGTGTGTGGGTTTGGCCACTATAAAAATCATTCCTACTGTGTAGGGAGCGGATGAGAAAGTAGTATATAACATAAATCTAGTGTGAACGGGTGATCGATGGTTGGTGTGGACTTGATGGGCCGAAGGGCCTGTTTCCGTGCTGTGTCTCTAAATAAACTCAAGTGGCTCAATGAATTGAAACGTTTCTGGATAAATTGCCAATCGCACTCCTGTGGGCCGGAGAAAGATTGCTTTGAGAATGAAAAGACGACTGTTGACTGTCTGGGACTAAGCTCATTGTGTTGATGTGAAAATATATTGCTGCTGTCCTCGCTGTATGTGACCTGTGATTTCTTGACACCAGTCCCTCAGCACCAAACATTATAAACTGCTAGCACTGAGATGGAAAACACTTTTATTGTCATAGCCCAAACTATGTTAAAGGTAAATTTTAAACATTGCTTTCGTCAACAAATAATTAATTTTGATCTGTTGAAAGATCATAGAGTCATAGAGTTATAAAATCATACAGCGTGGAAACAATACCTTCAACACAACTTACTCATGCCGACCATGATTAATGTAGGTTAGTGTAAATGGATGTCATGGAGTCATACAGCATGGAAACATGTCCATCAGCTCAACTTGCCCTTGCCGACCAAGATGCCTCATCTATACTAGTCCCATCTCCCTGACTTGGCTCGTATCCCTCTAAACCTTTCCTATATGTGTCATATAAAATTATAAAAGGACTGGACAAGCTAGATGCAGGAAAAATGTTTCCAATGTTGGGCGAGTCCAGAACCAGGGGCCACAGTCTTCGAATAAAGGGGAGGTCATTTAAGACTGAGGTGAGAAAAAACATTTTCACCCAGAGTTGTGAATTAATGGAATTCCCTGCCACAGAGGGCAGTGGAGGCCAAGTCACTGGATGGATTTAAGAGAGAGTTAGATAGAGCTCTAGGGGCTAGTGGTGTCAAGGGATATGGGGAGAAGGCAGGCACGGGTTATTGATTGGGGACGATCAGTCATGATCACAATGAATGGCGGTGCTGGCTTGAAGGGCCGAATGGCCTCCTCCTGCACCTATTTTCTATGTTTCTATGTGTATCTGTCAAAATGTCTTTTATATGTGTAAAGGTCTTTGCATTTTCATACACACACCTATTTCAAATAAGTTATAAAACTCAACAATAAAAATCAACTGTAGTGTTTTCTGGAATATGGCAACATATTCAAAACATTGTAGAAACAAATCATTGTAGTTTCTTATTTATCTTTTGAATATTTATTACATATTTATGGTGGAGCACCTACTGTAAGTGTGCTTCTACACATCAAGCAATTGCCTATTCCGTGAAATGATCTGTGGCGAGAATGTTTTTTAAAAGATAAATGAATAGCAACTTTAAATAAATAGATGAAATGCATTTTCTATTCCATCTTCTAATGGAAACTGGGCTGTTATCTGGATAGAGCCTTTGTTGGGGCATGACAAGTTGCTCCATTAGATTGCCAGGATTCAGGATCTCCTCATTGATAGATTACTTCTCGTCTCATCTACAGGATATAATTTATCTGCTGTTCTTCCATAAATTGCCATTGAATTTTGAACTGCCTCAACTTCCTATTGTTGTAGCTTAACTTCACAAAGCGTGCACAGTGAACATTGGCACTTGTGGAAATATCGCACTTTATTTTAATCCTCATTGTCCACTTCCTTTTTCCTGCTGTCATGTACCACTCCCAGAGTGGGTGGACAAACAGCACTGAAAGGTCCTGAGTTTGTGTAAATTGTCATCAGCAGGAGGCAATCATGGTTAATGCAAGTTGAAATAACACAGCAAGGGTGGCACGGTAGCATAGTGGTAGAGTTGCTGCCTTACAGCCCAGAGACCCTGGTTCAATCCTGACTTCGGGTGCTGTCTGTACGGAGTTTGTACATTCTCCCTGTAACTGCATGGGTTTTCTCTGGGTGCTCCGGTTTCCTCCCACACTCCAAAGACATACAGGTTTGAAGGTTAGTTGGACTTGGTTAAAAAAATAGTAACGTTTTCCTAGTTTGTAGAATAGTGTTACTGTACGGGGTGATCGCTGGTCAGTGCAGACCTGTTTCCATGTTCTATCTCTAAAGTCCAAAGTATAAAGTCTAATGTCTTCTATGGCCTCCCCAGTTATTCTTTCTTCTCCCGACTCCCATCTCATAGAAGAGACAGAAGCTTGAAAGTGTAAGAACAGCTTCTTCCCCTCTTTTATCAAGTTTCTGAATATCCTTCCATACGCTTGGGTACAGTCCGATTATCCTCTGATCATTGCAGACATTGGACATTTTCACTGCAACTGATGCACTACAATACCAAGAACTATATTCTGCTCTCTGTATCTTCCTCCTTGCTTTACCTATTGTACTTGAGTTTGGCTTGATTGTATTATCTGATTTGATTGGATAACAATTAACCCTACAACACAACCTCATATAACACAGAGGACACACTATTCAAGAGTGGTGCCATTTGAATTAAAATACCTTATACTGTATTAGTTTGTGCTACTAAATTCTGAACAATTGATCATGCCGCCACCCCAAGAGATAGTAAATGTGGTATTGAAACTTTTTTTTTTCAACCTCTCATCTTCTTTGTTGGAAAAGTGTAACAGAATTATGAAGGATCTAAAAATGGCCTCCTTGATGTGTTTCGATTTATGGGTTCTAAATCTCTAATTTGTTGTACTTGCCCTGCAGTTTTTCAGCATTAAATCAACACATCCTATTGTAAAAGACACCGTTGAATTGCCAAACTCTTTGCGTTCAAGAAATTGAAGGAATGTGGTTGTTATAGGTTCCAAGTGCTATTTTAACCATGCAGCATTTACCATAGATTAATTGTAGTTTAGATTAATTGACTGGGGTTGTTACTAATTGTATGTGCTTGAAAGGCTGTTGATTTCTGTCTAATTCTCTCACTTCCATTGTCATGCTAGTCACAATCAAAATTAAAAATGGCTTTTACTACTGCTGAATCTGATGATAGATCATGTTCATGTTTCAACTCGAATGGTGCTAAAATCCTTCTAAATCATGTTAAGAAAACCTTTTTTGTAGTACAATGGCAGTAAAATCCCCAGGCTAATTATTGTGTTGACCCACATTTACTAATTAACCATAGTAACCAGGCAGAGATAGGAATGGGGTGACATGATCTACTGTTCAGAATTTAGTAGAACAAACTAATATAGTATTGAGTTTATTAATTAAACTGGCAGGACGTACTGAATCAGGTTCAAAGCTCAGATATAATTGACATATTTCTGAAATAAATTCATGTCAATGCCTTGTTCTCTGTTTCTCACTTTGACCTTCATGTTCAAACTCTCCACGAATACTGATTCAAATCTTTTATTGATTTTTGCCACGTATAAAGTAACTGACTCCATCATAGATGTGTGGTTCCTAATTAACACCGATATTACATGACAGAGATGGAAAGCTCTCGTTTTATTGTGTTGTTCAGGAGGCACTTTGCTTTACAAATGAATGTAGCTAGTGGTTGCTCCAGAAAGCCATTCACCATCTTTGATAACTGTGCAATGATCAAGAACGGAACTCACTATCAAAACATGGAGGGGACGGGGGACACAATTTTTTGGCGGCCGTGCGCGCATGCGCACACTCACACACGCGCGCGAGGCTTCGGAGGCTCAATCCAGCGCTAAATGCAGCTCAACTCTGCCTGTCTCACCGGGTTAACTACAGCCCTGTCTGGACTGACGGGATACCAGCGCTGCTTCTCTGCGCTGGCCATATTTCCCGCAAGTCCAGGCAGGTTAACCTGGCGGGGATGTCGCCCACCTCTCAAAACATGGGGGGGACGTGTCCCCTCTGGCCCCCCCCCCCGGGTTTTCCGCCCCTGGCAATGATCTTCCATAACTTCCTCCTCTCTCCCTCCTGTAGCCTGCTGGAGTCTGCCTGTATTAATGTTGGGGGCTCCTTTATATCCCGGGCAGCTATTGAAACCAAGCTATTTATTCATAAGCTGCAGAGCTCTACGCTGTCCTTTTTATTCTTGCTGCACCTTCTCGCAGTCATTAATCATAATCAAGAGCAGAGCAACTTATTTTTCCTCCCATTCCCCAACCCACCAATGAAGTTCTGCTTTAGTTTAAAGATACAGCCCACCGAGTCCAATATTTAAAATTGTTTTGAGCAGAGCCATGCAGTCAGGTCCCAAATTTAATTATTCAGTGGTTCAATGGTTCCTTATTATTATGTGTACCAAGGTACAGATACATTCTTTTTTTGCATACAGATGAGAAGATTATTGTCAGACATAAGCATAATATGTACATAATATGTAGAAGTAGCCCGCTGAGTCTATATGAAATAGTCGCCAGGTTTTGGAATCATTTCATCTTTGCGCTGAGATTAACGAAACTGATCTTAAGCTACAATTGGTCCATGTGACATTCAGTTGAGGGGGAGAAAATAACCCTTGGCTTTCTCCACAGGTGACCCCCTATCCAACTTTCTTGGCTGACGGATGAATACAGGGCCAATACAAGGGTAGTTACCTTCTTTCCATGGTCAAATAGCCCACCTAGCAGCAGTGAATGGATTCAGTCCAACTATGAGAAATCCTGAATACACTGCACTAGCATCAGGCAATACACTATCAATTGTGTAGGAAGGAACTGTAGATGCTGGTTTAGACTGAAGATAGTGACAAAAGGCTGGAGTAACGCAACAGATCAGGCAGGAAACCTTTCCTTGATCATTATTTGACGATTTGATTTGATTTGATTTAATTTATTGTCATTGTCTTCAATTAAGAGACAACAAAATTATTTTTTCCCTTACAGTCTATAAAAAAATAAAATAAAAAAAACACAAAAACACAGAAATCAATAGTCCACAACACAAACATCCCCACAGCGGCACTAAAGTTCCCCACTGTGAGGGAAGGAACTAAAGTCCAGTCAACCTCCTCGCTGATGTTCCCCAATGTTCACCTGTGGTCAGGGCCTCCCGAGCACTCCGTAGTCGCCGCTACGGGCAACCCGATCTTCAGGCCCTCTCGCCGGGAACGATGGAACCCCGACGTCGAATGGGAGAACATCCTCAGCGGCCTGGACCTCTGAATTGTCCACCTTCCACCAGAGTCCGCGGCTCCCAATGTCCACAGGCCGTGCTGGGCGGAGATTCGCGCTGGCGACCCCCGGCAAAGGGTCCCAGGACTCCGCGATGTTAATGTCAGCGCCACCTGCATTGGGAGTTCCGCACCCACAGCTCCGCGATGTTGGAGCAGCGGCCCAACATTCCAGAGCTCCAAGCGGCGATCCCAGGTAAGATCACGCCCGCTCCGCGATGTTTCCAGCGCCTCACCGCCACCGCTGAAGCTCTTGTCCGGTCCAGCAGGAAATGCCGCGCCTATCCAGTTGGTAGGCCGCGAGGGGGGTGGGGGGGGAGCGAGGACGCGACTCGGATAATAGCCGCATCCTTGCCAGCAAACGATTGAAGGACGGTTCCCCCCTTACCATACCCGCTTCCCCCCACATAAAATACTGAAAAAAAACTAAAAGACACACTCTAAACATAACAAAATAAAAAAAGACATCCAGACCATGGGCGGAGGCAGCTAGCAACAGCGCCACTGGATGTCCAGTCAGACCGTGGGCGGAGGCAGCTAGCAACAGCGCTACTGGATGTCCAGCCAGACCGTGGGCGGAGGCAGCTAGCAACAGCGCCACTGGATGTCCAGCCACTAGTGCTGGCTTTGATTTGTTCTTTTCAAAATGTCATTTGTTTTTTTTTCTTTTCATTCCACTGGTTTTCCTCTCCCCTGAAGAAGCGTCCCTAACTGAAATGTCACCCGTTCTTTTTCTTGAGAGATGCTGCCCGTTCTGCTGAGTTACTCCAATAAACTATCAAGAACTTGTCAAATTATAAATGATTACCATAAAATATAAATGATAATAATATAAATGATTAAAAATTATAAATGATAACATTGCACCACCCTTTCATATACCACAGTGAGAGTATTTTCCTCCCATAGAATGCAGCTTAGTTTAGTTCAGAGATACCACATTGAAACACATCCTTCAGCCCATCAAGTCTGCACCAACCAGCGATCGCCTTTGCACAAGTTCTATCCTACACACAAGGGGCAATTTACAGAAATTAATTAACCCATAAACCTGCATGTCTTTGGGTTGTGGGAGGAAACTGGAGCACCTGGAAAAACCCCACATGGTCACAGGGAGAACGTACAAACTCTGTGCAGACACCACCCGTAGTCAGGATCGAACTTGGATCTGTAGTGTTGTTGAACAGAGGAACTTAAGTACATAGATCCCTGAAAGTAACAACTTAGGTAAACAGGGTAATGAAGCTGAGACAATGAGGACAATAGTTAGCTTGTCATGTTACAGTTGTACACAACATTAGTCAAGGAACACTGCGAGTACTCCATGCAGTTCTTGGCACTACTCTATGGGGAGCATATTGTTAAGCTTGAGATGGTTCAGAAAAGATTCATAACAATGTTGCTGGAATTGGAGGTCTTGGGTTTAAGGATGGCACATTGGTGTAGCAGTAGAATTGCTGCCTTACAGCGATGGAGACCCGGGTTCGATCCTGACTATGGGTGCTGTCTGTGCAGAGTTTGTACGTTCTTCCTGTGACAATGTGGATTTTCTCTAGGTGCTCCAGTTTCCTCTCACACTCCTGAGATGTGCTGGTTTGTAGGTTAATTGGCTTTGGTAAACTTGTAAATTGTCCCTAATAATAATAATAATAAATTTTATTTAATGGGCGCCTTTCAGACATCTCAAGGACACCTTACATAGTAATCGGAATAACATATAATCGGAATATAACAAGTAATAAAGACATCACAGAGACACAAATTAAAAACAGAATTCAATCCAAAAACAGAAAATCAAAAACACAGTGTGAAGAGAGAGCAGCGGCAGCCAAAGCGCGCCAGCGTCCACTCTCTCTTCACGGCAGTCCCTAGTGTGTAGGATAGTGATAGTGTACGGGGTGATCGCTGGTCGGTGCAGACTCGGTTGGCCAAAACGCCTGTTTCCACGCTGTGTATCTAATGCCTTGAAGCCTAATGCCCCTGTCCCACTTAGGAAACCTGAACGGAAACCTCTGGAGACTTTGCGCCCCACCTAAGGTTTCCGTGCGGTTCCCGGAGGTTTTTGTCAGTCTCCTTAATGGTCGAAAGTGGTTTCTGCTTCTTCTATGTTCTGAGAAGAAGCGGAAACCACTTTTGACCATTAGGGAGACTGACAAAAACCTCCGGGAACCTCCGGGAACCGCACGGAAACCTTTGGTGGGGCACAAAGTCTCCAGAGGTTTCCGTTCAGGTTTCCTAAGTGGGACAGAGGCATAATTAAGGGAGAGTTCAGTTAGTTTATTGTCACGTGTACTGAGGCACAGTGAAAAGCTTTTGTTGCATTCTAACCATCCAGCGGAAAGACAATACATGATTACAATCGAGCGATACAGATACATGATAAGTGAATAACGTTTAGTGCAAGGTAATGCCTGTAAAGTTCGATCAAAGATAGTCCGAGGATCCCCAATGAGATAGATAGTAGTTCAGGACTGCTCTCTGGATGGGATGGTTCAGTTGCTTGATAACAGCTGTGAAGAAACTGTCCCTGAATCTGGAGGTGTGCATTTTCACACTTCTATATCTTTTGCCTGATGGGAAAGGGGGAAAGAGGGAGTGACCAGTGTCCGACTCGTCCTTGATTATGCTGCTGGCCCTGTCGAGGCAGCGTGAGGTATAGATAGAGTTATAGGAAGAGAGGTTGGTTTGTGTGATGGTCTGAGCTGCGTCCACAATTTGCTGTCGGTTTGGATAGGATGGGTTTGCTGAAATAAAGCAACAGGTGACCTTATGGAGATATATAAAAGATTCTGAATATCATAGGAAAGGTAAATAACCCAAATCTGTTTCTGGTGGTAGTGGTGTCTAAAACTTGAGGGTATATGTTTAAGGTGAGATTTAAAGTGAATCCAAAGAGTACATTCTTCACACGAAAAGATAATTGGTTGTTGGAATGAGCTGCCAGAGGAGGTGGTGGAAGCAGAAACAGTTGCAATGTTTAAGAGGCAGCTGCACACACTTATTTGAATAAGCAGATCATAAGGGATATGGAATTAATTCAGGCAAGTTGATCAGTATAGATTGTCATGATGTTCGGCACACACTTGGTGGACCAAGAGTCTGATTCTATGCAGTCCTCCTAATATGGCTTTTCTCATCCCTTTCTCAAGGGCAATTAGGGATAAATAATAAATGCTGGCTTGTCAGCAACTCTCGCATCCCAGAAAATAATAAAACAATAAACAGATGACAAAACCTTGAAGGATGGGTAGGATGCAGCAGAATTTGTACCAAAATAGCACAGCTGTAAAAATAGAACAGATATATATTTAAACACATGTGGAGAATACTAAAGAACGGTCCACACTGAAACATCAAGTCTCTCGGAAAATTTGCCCTTCAAATAGACCCAGAGAATTGCAAATGTTTGACATTTTTATTATTTAAAAAATCCTGCGTATAGCCAGGACTGCACGGGTTATGTTTTATGCATTTTATTCCTCCAGACGGGAGAATCCATTACATTGGGAATTCCTAATGCTACGAAACTCCCTGGTGCCTGACAGCTCCAATAACTCACAGTGCAGCGAGACCGAAAACTAATATTGTGACGATATCAGCCCATCACTCAGGAAAAACAATGAGATTTATCTGCTAAAATGAATTGCAGCCAGCGAACCGTGGGACACAGGGCTCCAGTCCTCATCAATCTATGGAATCTGCTCCCGTCAGTTAAATGGTGCGTGTCAGAGAGGCGTAATCAGAACTCAGGACGAGCGTGACAGAGAGACTTGGTATCGTGTATTGAGCCTACTTGCTGAAGACACACAGGCAGCACTGGTCTGTTGCAGCCTAGAATTTAGCTACTGACCCTGTAACACAAACGGTGCAATGGAGTCAAGAAAGGTGTTTCATTATCAAATGTAACGACAAACAGCATAATTAATTTCGTAATTGCAGCAGGATGACAGGCTTGCAAACACACTACACGTAGAAAATATATTATACAGAACTTCAATTAATTAATGACCATAACACGTGCATAAAAACCAAACTCAAAGTCAGTCCATAATTCACAGTTGAGGTTAGTGTTCTGTAATGTTCAAGAGTCACGGGGCAGCTGAGGGAGAGTTGCCACCTCGCAGCGCAGGAGACCTGGGTTCGATCCTGACTACAGGTGCTGTCAGTACGGAGTTTGCACTTTCTCCCTGTGACCGCATGGGTTTTTCTCCAGGTGCTCCGGTTTCCTACCACACTCCAGAGAAGTGCAGGTTTCATAGGTTAATTGGCTTCTGTAAATTGTAAGTTCTACCTAGTATGTAGGATAGTGCTAGTGTATGGGGTGATCGCTGGTTGGCGCGGACTTGGTGGGCCGAATGACCTGTGTCCACACTGTAGCTCCAAAGTCCAAAGTCAATCAGGTGGTTGTTGGGGAGAGGCTAATCTTGAACCGGGAGGTCACGGTTTTCAGACTCCGACATTTCTTCCCGATGATAGGAGTGAAATGAGAGCGTGGCCAGGGTGGTGTGGGTCTTTGATGATACTAGTTGCCTTTTTTCTGCAGCGCCTCCTATAGATCCTTTAGATGGTGAAGAGGTCAGTAACATATAACACATAGACTCCTATAGATGGTGTAGAGGTCAGGTACATATATCACATACAAATTTGCATAATGATAATTTTGTGCCAAGGGCACATTATTTAATAGTTCCTTGCCTCCTGGTTATCTTTCCCATCTCCTCCACAGCAAGAAATCACCAGGCTCTTGTAATTTTGTCCAGATTAAAGATGGCGTTGAAGAGAAACAGAGTGAACTTTCCAAATCAAAGACACTTTATCAGAGAGAAAATAAATAGCTTTAAGTTGTTGGGAAGGCGGTGGGGAGGTCTGGATAGGGCAAGGAGAATGAATAGCTGTGGTAAGTAGGAACCAGGGTGGCTGTGAGGATGGGTTGCTAATGGACCGAGAAAGGGTGACAACAAAGTATGATGTGTTGCAGATAGCTAGTGGGGTCATCTTCATGGAGAATGGGAAGCTGACCTAGGATCACAGACAGATGACTTGTGACAAAAGCATCCAGAGAGAACAAATTACTGGGAGGTTGGAGAATGTAATACTACATCTGAAAGGCTGTAACATGCCCAGACAGATGATGAGCTGCTGTTCCTTTAGACTTCAGACTCTACTTTAGATTTTAGAGATACAGCACGGAAACAAACTCTTCGGCCCACCGAGGCCTCTCTTTTAATTTCCCCAAAGAGTCTTTGAAGTGTTGGCTGACTGGCCGACCCGAGCCTCTGGAGGATCAGTATCAGTTAGACTGCCTCTCTTGCTGCTCACCCAAGGGCAACTCACTGACAGGCCATGGCTTCCCACACAAATATTACTGGCAGGCCTCTCATAGTCTGTCCACTGAATCCAGCTTTCGGGTCATTGCAGCTTGAATATTGAGCTGTCATTTGTTGAACTCTCCTTGTAGGTAAATGGGATTTGGAGAAGAGCAGTGGCATATTAAACAAAGAGACAGTGGTGTGTTTTCTGTTACATTTCAATTTTGTCAGTGTGCTATGAGTGCATAATCATTGATGCTTATTAAAATGCCTTTGGCTGGATATTCAAATATGGTTCATTGCTCATATCGTGTAGTTGTTTTGTGTCAAAGAAGAAGAGTAGCTGTTCAATGGATATGTAATGTATTCAATTGATATGTAATGTAGAAATATAGGTTCATATTCCACCCTTACAGCCTGGGGCTTTTAAATTGGCTGATTAAATGAACCAGGAATTAAAAGGCTAGTGCTAGCTATAGTGGCCGTTATAGTTGTTTCCCTGAGGGAAGAATGTCTGTAATTCTCGAACAGGCCTGGTTTCCATGTAACTCCAGCTCCAGAGTAGTGTGGTTTTTCTATGCACTGTTCAGTAATAGGGACTGAGGGGCAATGCATTCAAGAGTGGAATGTTCCGTGCTTGTATGGAATGAGCTGCCAGAGGAAGTGGTTGAGGCAGGTACAACACCAACATTTTAAAAGACATTTGGACAAGTGCATGGTTAGGAAAGATTTGGAGGGATAAAACAGGGACAAAGTGGACACACGTATGAGCATTGTGGTCAGCATGGATGTGCTGGACCGGAGCCTCTTTCTGTGCAGTATGACTCCAAGACTCTCAATGGTAGGGCAATGGGATGGGTGACATATGGAGAGAAAATAATGATAGAATCATACAGCATGCAAACAGACCCTTCGGCCCAACTTGTCCATGCTGACCAAGATGCCTCTACTTAGCTAGTCCCATTTGCTCTTGTTTGGCCCACATCCATTTCCTGTTCATGTACCTGTCCAGGTGTCTTTTATATGTTGTTATAGTACCTGCCTCAACTATCTCCTCTGGCAGCATTCCATATATCCACCTACATCTGAGTTGCCCCTCAGGTTCCTATTAAATCTTGGAGAAACCCAGCGGGTGCAGCAGCATCTATGGAGCGAAGGAAATAGGCAACGTTTCGGGCCGAAACCCTTCTTCAGACTGAAGAAGGGTTTCGGCCCAAACCGTTGCCTATTTCCTTCGCTCCATAGATGCTGCTGCACCCGCTGAGTTTCTCCAGCATTTTTGTGCACCTTCGATTTTCCAGCATCTGCAGTTCCTTCTTAAACTCCTATTAAATCTTGCTCCTCTCACCCTAAACCTCTGTCCTCTGGTTCTTGATTTCCCTAGCCTGGATGAAAATCTCACTGCACTCTTTCCCCTCTTATCTTAAACCGATGTCTTCTAGTTCTTGATTCCCCTACCCTGAGTAAAAGACTGTGCATTCACCCTTTCTACTCCCCTCATGATTTTATACACCTCCATAAGATCACCTCCTCTGCCTACTGTGCTTCACGGAATGAAGTCCTAGTTAACATATTTCCCTGTAGCTCAAGTCCTTGAGCCCTGGCAATATCCTCATCAATCTTCACTAAATATGCATTTCCAGCTTAATAAAATGCTTCCTGTAGCAGGATGACTAAAACTGAACACATCACTCCAAATGTGGCATCACCAACATCTTATCCACAATACAATATAAGATGACCTTGCCAACCACCTGCAAATATATTAGCTTTAACGAGTTTGTGAGTTTTGAATGGTCCCTTAAAACTGATATGATTCCTTTCTCTCTCTCCTCACACTGCTGTGGTTTTCCTATTGTTGCTGCTGATGTTCTGTGGGGAACTTCAAACATAGCCCTGTCACTCACTCCTTCATCTCAGGTAATTTTTATAGCCGGCATCATTCAACCCAGCGACACGGTGACAATCAAACTTGTTTCCCTTTTGCCTGAGAGTTATAAATAGATCAGGATGAAGGTCAGCCTGAAATTCCACCGGCATCTCAATGAGTTATTCGGGAGCCTTTGCGCGGAAATTACTTGCAGTTAACACGTTTAACCTAGTAAAATGCCTTCAGGCACCTCACACAAACATTATCAGACCTAATTTATCTTCTAACACATCTCATCAGCTTACAGTGTCTATGCCCACATCCAGCGGAACGTTCCCATCAGTCCCACGCGTCTGCAGCTCAGACCATCAGACACATTTCCCTGTGTCCCTGCTTTTGTGAAAAAGTTGCCCTTCAGGTTCCTATTAAATCTTTCCTCCCTCACCTTAAACCAATGTCCTCTGCTTTTTGATTCTCCTAACTTGGGTAAAAGACTCTATGCATTCAAGGGCCTGTCCCACTTAGGCGACTTTGTAGGCGAGTGCAGGAGACTCTGCGCTCGCCACATGGTTGCCACATGGTTGTCACATGTTCGCTGGTGGTCTCTGGGTAGTCTCCTTCATGATCGCGAGGAGTTCCCACATTCTGGGAACTAGTCGCGGCCTCAGTATGGTCGCTGCAAATTTTTCAACATGTTGAAACATTTTCTGCTACCAAAAATTGGTCGCCATGGAGAAAATCAATAATCCTGTAGTCGTAGGGAAGTTGTAGTAGGGTGGCCATCTAGTTATGGGTAGTCGTAGGTAGTTTTAGTTAATCACCTTTGCTGATCGGTCATTTTCATTGGCTCATTGGGGAAAAAAACGTAAGCACGAGTTTTCAGAACCAAGGATAACCGACCCGTAATGTTAAATGTCCGCCGAGCTTCACAGCTGAGTATCTCTGGCTTATTAAAAGTTCTCTGGTTTCTTAAAAGTGTCTCCACTCCTTCTCCCCCGCCCCCCCCCCCCACCTTATCCCCTCCCCCCATCTTATCCCCTCCCCACCTTTTAAAGGACTTACTGTACACTGTACTAGCTGTCTTAACCTTCCTGTTCATCGCGGTCTGTGTCTGTATCACCTTGGCTTTGCACCGTGTGAATTTTGGACAGCAGGTGTGTGTGTGTGTGTGTCTGTCTGTCTGTCTGTCTGTCTGTCTGTCTGTCTGTCTGTCTGTCTGTCTGTGTGTCTGGGTCTGGTTTTTCAGGTGAAGCCGGGAACTTGACAGTCGCCGGCAGTCAGCTGAAAAATCGCCTAAGTGGGACAGGCCCTTCACCCAGTCAATTTCCGTCTTGATTGTATACAGCTCTATAATATCATACCCCATCCTCCTTCGCTCCAAGAAATAACGTCTTAACCTGCCCAACCTCTCCCTGTAACTTCGCCCCTCAAGTCCTGGCAATATCCTCGTAAATGTGTGGCAAAGTGGCACAGAGGTCGAGTTGCTGCCTTACAGCACCAAAGACCCAGGTTCGATCCCGACTATCGGTGCTGTCTGTACAGAATTTGTACGTTTTTGGGTGGTCCAGTTTCCTCCCACATTCCAAATACGTACAGATTTTTAGGTTAATTGCAATTTGTTCCTCGTGTGTAGGATAGAATTAGTGTGATCGCTGGTTGGCGCGGATCCGGTGGGCCAAAGGGATTGTTTTCACGCTGTGTCTCTAAACTAAACAAAACTAAACTAAATTAAATCTCTGCACTCTTTCCAGCTTACTTCACAGTTGATTTGCAGTGCAGCTGTACATGATCTTTGCTCCTCCATGGTGTACAAGGGTTGGATTTATGGAGAGTCTCTGATCCCTTTTTTGCCTCTAACACAAGGAGGAGCGAGATGACTTGGACAGCTGCTGTTTTATTCTGAATAGAGACACAAAAAGCTGAAGTAACTCAGTGGGTCAGGCAGCATGTCTGGAGAAAACGAATAGGTGACGTTTCGGGTTGTGACCCTTTTTCTGAATGAGAGTCGGGGAAAGAGAAACGAGACATAGAGAGGGTAAACAGAACAAATGAATGAAAGATATGCAAAAAGCAACAATGATCAAGGAATTGTGGAGCCCACAATGATCCATTGTTGGCTGTAAGGTAGGTGATAATGAGTTACACAGACAGTGAAACTCAATAGGACGACAGTGAAATTAGTACGATGACTAGAGTGGGGAGAGACAGAGAGAGAGGGGATGCAAGACTTACTTGAAGTTAGAGAAATCAATATCATGAATAGAATACATGTGAATCTGCAAGATATAAGTGGTCAAATTCTCAGATATTATTTTAATTGCAACAAATAATTTTGTATTGTGGAATCAGAGAATTCCTGCGGGTTTACAACACCTTACAACTCTGCCTCCTCCTTGTCGAGCCAGCAGCTCTGTTGCCCTGCATATTTTTCTCTTGGAGTCCTGATAGAAGTATAGGAAATTCTGAGATAGGGTAGACAGTCAGAACCTTTCTCCCCAGAGTGGAAGTGTCAAAGACTAGAGGGCGCAAAGTTTCAAGGAAATGTGCAGGGCAGGTTTTTTTACACAGAGTATGGTGAGCCTGAAATGCCTGGCCTGGAGTGGTGGTGGTGGAGGCAGGTATGATAATGGTGATTAAGGGGCTTTTTTTGATTGGCACATGGATATGAAGGTAATAAGAGTCATGAGCAGGCAGTGGAGACCAGACAGAGAGGCAAGCAGGTGATGAGAGGGGCATCGGGTCGTGGATCTGCAGCAGCCTGGGCTTACCTGGATTGGGGGCGCTCTCCTACTTCCAACATGTGGACCGGACTTTAGTCTTTTTCTTTATCTTTGTAACGGCGCCAAAATATGGCGACTGTGCATTTGTGGGTTGTGCAAAAGAATTTCACTCTGCTGTGCATACGTGCCAATAAAGAACCTTTAAAACATTGAACCTTGGTTCTTGGTTTCTTGGTCCTCCAAAATATTCCAAATGGAATTTAAACTGGAGGTGGTGAAGGGAGGGCTTAAGCCAGAAGGAGTTATTGGGAAGAAAGAGCTACTTTAAATGTAGTTGCATCTGGTTGGGTAACTATAGTTGGGTGGAGATTATTCCATGCTTTAATTGTGCGTGGGAAGAACGAATTGCTGTACACATCTGTCTTTGTAGCTGGGATCACAAATTGGATCGAATGCCCTCGTCTGCTCCTAATTGGTTTGGGGTTGGTGTAGGTCTTGTAGTCTATGTCGATCTGACCATTTAACATTTTGTAAAAACAGGTCAAACGGTGAGCTTCACGTCTGTCTTGGAGAGGGTTCCACCCCAGAGAATTCAGAAGTTTGGTGACACTCGCTTCTCTCTCATAGGTGTTAGTAACAAATCGAGCTGCCTGTCTTTTGACACGTTCGATGGAAGAAATGTTTTTATTTGTGTATGGGTCCCATGCTGCAACTGCGTAGTCCAAATGAGGTCTAACCTTGGCATCATGTTCAGACATACATTGTGGGCTGAGGGGCCTGTTCCTGTGCAGTACGGTTCAATGGTCTATGCCTGACAGGGCAGGACATGCCAATAGAGAGTGAAAAGCTGAGCCAAAGTAAGAGGTGGGTGACCAGCAGCACTGCCTGTTTCTGATACTCTGATGGAAACAAAGGGTAAGGTTCCTAAAGTTGGGGAATTCCATTTTGAGACTGCAATGTGGCGAGATGAAGTATTGTGGGCAGTTCTGGTCACCCCATTACAGGAAGTGTGCAGAGGAGGTTTACCAGAATGCTGTTTGGATGAGGGGCCATTTGCTACAGGGAGAGATTGGACAGACTGGGACTGTTTTCTCTGTAACATCAGAGGTTGCGGAGAGACCTTTGCTAGAAGTATATAAAATTATGTGAGGCACAGATAGGGTAAACAGTCAAAATGTTTTTCCATGATGGAAAAATAAAGTATTAGATGGCATAGTTTAAGGTGAGAGAAGTAAAGTTTAAAGGAGATGTGCGGGGCAAGTTTTAACTGCATGAGGTTTCTCCGGGTGCTCTGGTTTCCACCCACAATCCAAAGATGTTCAGGCTTGTAGGTTAATTAGCTTCGGTAAAATTGTAAATAGTTCCTAATGTGTAGGATAGTGCAAGTGTACAAGGTGATTGCTGGTTGGCGTGGACTCGGTGGGCCGAAGGGCCTGTTTCTGCATTGTATCTCTAAAGTAAAGTCTAAAGAGAAGTGATGGTCTTGGCATCTTGTTCAGCACAGACATTGTGGACCAAAGGGCTTGTCCTTGTGCTGTACTGTTCTATGCACTATTTCCTATGTTGTATTGCTTCTCAAGAGATGGGCTGAGATATAACAGGGGCAGGGGGCGACAGACAGAGAGGTTAGAGTGATAGTGATCCTGAGCTACGGGTTATTTTGCTATTTTAATTGTTTATCTATCTGTCGGAGGAACTGAACAGATCAACAACATTGCTGGTCTTCCTGACTCAATGTCTTGAGCATCCCACTACCTCATTAACCTACCAGTCTGTAGCTCCCTGCAAAGCCACAGCACAAACTAGAGGACCAAGACCTCATTAGCCATCTGAGTGTGTTATACTCTTCCTGACTCAAGGTTGAATTCAGCAGTTTTAGGACTGCATCAGAACTGGCCACCAAGGGTATTTACAGGGAAAGCAGATAAACCTTTAGAAAGATCCAGGAATTGAGGAAAAAAGAAATCCGGTCGTGAAGAGAAGATGAGATCTGGGACAGAAGAAATATACATTCCATCCTCTGTGTTAATAAGTTGCCCCTTATGTTTCTTCTAAATCTATTCCCTCTCAATTTAAAACTACGCCTTCTAGTTCTGGACTTCTCTACCATGGAAAAAAACTGTATGGACGTTCATCTTAACCTTGCCTCTCACGATTTTATATACGTCTATAAGGTCACCGCTCAGCTTCCTATGCTTCAGGTAAAGAGTCCCAGTCTCTTTATAACTCAAGTGCTCGATTCCTAGTATCATCCTGGTGAATCTTTTTGTACTTGTGTTTGGCATGATTGTAGTCATGCTCAGTATTATCTGATTAGATTGGATAGGAAGCAAGCAAAACTTTTTCACTGTACACCAGACCGGAGCCCATGACAATAATAAACCCAAACACAACAATAAACTTACATATTGCGCTCAGCACCCTTATACCTTCCGAAGAGTCCACCTTGCCACTATGCTGTGTTGGACAATTTTATACTGGACAATTTTTTCATTTATCAAGCCAATTAACCCCTTCCCAATGAAGGCAAGTGCACCAAATGCCATCTTCACCATGTCAACCTTCACCCTGTCTACCTGTGTCAACATTTTCAGGGACTGCGTACTTGTACCTCCAGATCCCTCTGTTCAATAATACTCTACCATTTACTATGTAAATCTTGCACTGGAATGATTTCTCAAAATGTATCAGTTTAGTTTAGTTTAGAGATACAGCCCGGAACAAGCCCTTTGGCCCACCGAGTTCGCACCATTTCACATTTCCTTAAGGTGGCACGTCACTGAGTTAGATACAAGCCCGAAAAGCCTACAGTATGATTTCATACATTTATGGTGCTAGTATTCCTTAATAACACAACTTGCTCACTGTGCAGTTTCAAAATATAACTAATCATACTTCGCATCAATTTTAGTAACTACAAAAGTAATTTTCTGCAGATGCCCCTTGGGTGTTGAAAGTGATGGTGAGAGTTTAGGGTTAAGTCAAGAAAGGATAGTCTCTCTTGTCTAATTGATGTTATTAACATCAATAATACCTAAGCTTTAAACAATCTGCATTTAATTGCAAAACAATTTGGAATTTAGTGTAATTTAGGGTTATAAAATTGAAAACTAGTTGCTTGGATTATTGTACTAAGTACAAAGGGCACATAAAAGTCTTTGTAATTAATGTTAACAGAGTTAATAGGCTGTTCTAACTGTCAGTGAAAGTGATTCTTTAGCTTTTAGGCTTTACAGATACAGAACACAAACAGGCCCTTCAGCCCACGGAGTCTGCTCCAACCAGCAATCACCACATACACTAGCATCAAACAGAGAGTGGTGAATCTCTGGAACTCTCTGCCACAGAGGGTAGTTGAGGCCAGTTCATTGGCTATATTTAAGAGGGAGTTAGATGTGGCCCTTGTGGCGAAAGGGATCAGAGGGTATGGAGAGAAGGCAGGTACGGGATACTGAGTTGGATGATCAGCCATGATCATATTGAATGGCGGTGCAGGCTCGAAGGGCCGAATGGCCTACTCCTGCACCTATTTTCTATGCATCTATGTATGTATCAACCTACACACTAGAGATAATTTATAATTTTACCAAAGCCAATTAACCTACAAACCTGCACGTCTTTGGAGTGCAGGAGGAAACCGGAGCACCTGAGGAAAACCCACGCAGTCACAGGGAGAACATACAAACTCTGTACAGAGAGCACACATGGTCAGGATTGACCCCAGGTCACTGGCGCTGTCAGGGAACCTCAATTGCTTTGCCACTGTGCCATCCTTTTCTACGAGGAGTGTGGAAGGAAGGGAAAGAGATTAATTTAGTTAACATCTCCAGCTGCCAATGGGTTCTGAGTTGGACTTTAAACTGAGTAAATTTCAGCTAATCTGAAATAATGATCAGACAGCAAGCATTAGCCTGGTCAGAGTTCAAGGGTTCATGGAGATTGATTCTCGGATGGTCAGCTGACAATTCCCATTGAGCGTAGGAGGTAATTTGTCTCTTTGAGTGTGTGTAGCTCATCCAGCTGTTTTCCTGACAATGGTTATCGGATCCATCATGGAAAAAAGGATTGGCTGATGCTTGAGTGGAGAAGGCTCAGGAGAATGATACAATTGAGGAGTGAGAGTGATATGGAGATGTCAATATGTGACAAACAAACTCTGATCCTATTTATAGTTCCACACACAAGCAAGTTTTTTTTTAAACTTACTGCTCTGGAAGTGACAACTGTCTGTCTCTTTAAATGGTTTTGTTCTGAATCCATCACCAGCTGCCTGCAACTTTGAAAAAAAAGTCTCAACTTGTTATCTAAATGGTGGCCGACTAGGAAAAGGGGAGATGCAGCGAGACCTGGGTGTCATGGTACACCAGTCATTGAAAGTGGGCATGCAGGTGCAGCAGGCAGTGAAGAAAGCGAATGGTATGTTAGCTTTCATAGCAAAAGGATTTGAGTATAGGAGCAGGGAGGTTCTACTGCAGTTGTACAGGGTCTTGGTGAGACCACACCTGGAGTATTGCGTACAGTTTTGGTCTCCAAATCTGAGGAAGGACATTATTGCCATAGAGGGAGTGCAGAGAAGGTTCACCAGACTGATTCCTGGGATGTCAGGACTGTCTTATGAAGAAAGACTGGATAGACTTGGTTTATACTCTCTAGAATTTAGGAGATTGAGAGGGGATCTTATAGAAACTTACAAAATTCTTAAGGGGTTGGACAGGCTAGATGCAGGAAGATTGCTCCCGATGTTGGGGAAGTCCAGGACAAGGGGTCACAGCTTAAGGATAAGGGGGAAATCCTTTAAAACCGAGATGAGAAGAACTTTTTTCACACAGAGAGTGGTGAATCTCTGGAACTCCCTGCCACAGAGGGTAGTCGAGGCCAGTTCATTGGTTATTTTTAAGAGGGAGTTAGATGTGGCCCTTGTGGCTAAGGGGATCAGAGGGTATGGAGAGAAGGCAGGTACGGGATACTGAGTTGGATGATCAGCCATGATCATATTGAATGGCGGTGCAGGCTCGAAGGGCCGAATGGCCTACTCCTGCACCTAATTTCTATGTTTCTATGTTTCTAACTTCAATTACTGAAGTCTTTACTTTGTCAGTCTGCTTGGGCAGCAATCTCATAGGATCCAATAATAATAATAATAATAATAAATAGATAATTATGGGGGTGGGGGGTTCAGCAATTCAGGCAGCATCTGTGGAAAGTGAAACATGTAAACCGGAGCCCTTCACCAGAACTGGGAAAGAGATAAAACAAAACACAAAATGCTGGAGGAACTTAATGAGTCAAGCAGCATCTGGGGATGAAATGGACAGCTGACATTTCAGGTCGGGACCTTTCTTCAATGTTTCAATCTAATCTTTAATTCAAGATTCCAGCATCTGAAGTCTCTTGCCTCTCCAAGAGAAAAACGATGTTAGTTTTGGGTAGCGGAGAAGGAAGATGGATAGAGCAGTGGGAATATCTCTGATGGGGTGAAGCCAAATGACTTAATGTGTTAATTAAATAGCAGTTAAGATTAGATTAAGGTTCTTTGTGTGTGTAATGTGTTGCTAATGGTAAGGATCTGTGAAGTGCCCAGTAGACCAGATGAGAAAAAAGATTTAAAAGGGACCTGAGCGTCACCACAGACATTGGTGCGCATATGCAACAAGCTACATATCAAAGTGGTATAGGTGGGTATATTTATGACAATTAACAGTCTTGCTTGACTGCATCTGGCCCACATCACTCCAAGCATGGATAGAGAAGGGTTGGAGGAGTATCGACCAGGTAAAGGCAAGTGGAACTAATAAGGTTAAGTAACTTTTTCAACATGGATGTGTTGGACTGAAGGGCCCATTTCTTTGCTGTATAGCTCTGACTCTGGCCTACATATCTCTGGAGACAATAGATGCAGGGGTAGGCCTTTCGGCCCTTCGAGCAGGCACTGCCATTCAATGTGATGATGACTGATCTTCCTAATCAGTATCCCGTTACTGCCTTCTCCCCATATTCCCTGACTCTGCTATCTTTAAGAACCCTACCCAGCTCTCTCTTGAAAGTATCCAGAGAACGGGCCTCCACCGTCTGAGGCAGAGAATTCCACAGACTCGCAACACTCTGTGGAAAAAGTATTTCCTCATATCCGTTCTAAATGGCTTACCCGTTATTCTTGAACTGTGGCCCCTGGTTCTGGACTCCCCCAACATCGGTGACATGTTTCCTGCCTCTCGCATGTCCAAACCCTTAATAATCATATATTAATCATTATTAATAATCATATATGAATCCACGTACACAACGTCTTCAACTCTGCCTTCATCAACCTTTTTGGTCACATCCTCAAAAAACTTTCTTAATGCTATGAATCACAAAATACACTCTGCGAACCTTTCGGAAGAAGAGACGCGAACACATCTCATCAGGTTCAATGGTGCGGATTTACAAATACAGAATTTGCATGGATTTCTAGAGTAGATGCAATTGCCTCTGGCTTTCACAACATCTTTATTAATATTGTCTGGGTTTCGTATACCACACCTAACAATATAAAAGTGGCGTTTAAAAGGTTTTAGGATAGGCACGTGAATATGCAGGGAATGGAGGAATAGGGATCACCTGCAGGCAGTGGAGAGTAGTTTAACTAATTTTGTTTAGTGTGGACATTGTTGGCTGAAGGGCCTATTCCTGTACTGTACTGTTTTAATTAGTAGGCCATACTCTTAAATATTCAATAAATATGATTTAATAGTTCCAAAAATTGTCATCCTCTTCCAGGATATGCTTGTGGAAAAGGTAATCAATTATTTGGACAGGGATATAGATTATTATCAATGCTGCCAGTAACTAGCATTTAACATGGTCACATGTCACCACTTCGCCGGCTACCTTGTAAAAGGTGTCAATCTATTTAAAATAGCAGGTTGATGTGCTAATGTAGCAGAGACTTAAAAACTGAAAAAGAAATTTTTAGTGTCCACTTACTAATGGTATTTTTTCAGTAATCGCCATGGACCATCTGTATGGACCAGTCATAATATTTGACAGCATAATTTATGGAGTGAGTGCATAGTCCCAATTCTCCAACCTACCTCATTGTGGAGATTGGATTTTTTTCCTCTGAAACTGTTATGCTATAATACTGCAATATATATTTGTCTTCTTTTGTACTTGTGTGGCTTGATTGTATTCATGTACGGTTTTATCTGACATGATTAGATTGTAAGCAAACAAGAGCTTTTCACTGTACCTCGGTACAAGTGACGACAATAAACACATCAGAGTGGGAAGCAAACTGACTTACTAGATGAGAATGGAGATGACAAAACTAATACATTTACAGATTACACTAATCTGGTATTGTGTGGTATCATAGAAAGCAAAAATTATGATCAAAAATTGCAGATCAGTTGGGCAAGTGGGCAGAGGAATGTTTAATGGAGTTTGATGCAGATACATGCAAGGTGTTGCATTTCGGGACCTTCAGAGTGAATGGCAAGACTCTGGGGAATGTTGTAGAGTAGGTCCAGGGGTACAGGTACATCGTTCCCTGTTGGTGGTGGGTATGTGGAACGAGCTGCAGAGGAGGTAGTTGAGGCATGTACTGTAACAACATTTAAACTATTTGGACAGATACATGAATAGGAATGGTTTAGAGGGATATGGGCCAAACAAAGGCAGATGGGTCAAGTGTGGACGGGGGATCTTGGTCGGAATGGGCCGACCAAGTTGGGCCGAAGAGTCTGTTCCCATGCTATGTGACACTGACTGCTCCATAAGCCTGTGGAGTAATATTATCAGATGATAGTGAATATCTCTCTCCAAAAGCCTTGCTGTCAACAGGGTTCCTAGCCAAGGTACTACAAACCTAACAGCACAAGGCCTGAGGGGAAAAAGGGGTTAAAATAAAACCTAATTGATTTTGTTTTTGATTTTCTTTTCCCATCTTGGCTTCTGCAGCTGTCTACATCTGTTTCCGCAAGCCTCCAGATACATAAGCAGATTTGGAGTTGACCTCAATCAGGATTTCAGCCTTTGAGTATGCCCATATGACAAGTGAGTACTTTGCGAGAGTGTGTCACCAGATTGAAATTGAATTGCTTGATTTGAGAGAAAAAAACAACATACAGTTGCCTGCTTGCCAGTATTACAGTGCAATGTAGCAAGGAAAGAAACTATTCTGTGCAGGAATGAACTGCAGATACTAGTTTACACCGAAGATAGACATAAAAAGCTAGATTAACTTGGAAGGTCAGGCAGCATCTTTGGAGAAACAGAATAGGTGATGTTTCAGTGAAAGAAAGAACTGCAGATGCTGGTGTAAATTGAAGGTAGACACAAAGTGCTGGAGTAACTCAGCGGGTGAGACAGCATCTCTGGAGAGAAGGAATGGCCGATGTTTCGGGTCGAGACCCGAAGAAGGGACTTTCTCAGTCTGAAGAAGGGTCTCGACCTGAAACATCGCCCATTCTTTCTCTCCAGAGATGCTGCCTCGCCCGCTGAGTTTCTCCAGCATTTTGTGTCTACCAAGAGATATTTCGGGTTGAGACCCTTTTTAGACTGAGAGTCAGGGGAAAGGGATACAAGAAATAGAGAAGATAAATAGAACAAATGAATGAAAGATGTGAAAAGCAACGATGATCCATTTGTGCTTGTTGTCTGTTCTTGATGATGATGCAATTAGTGCCACTCTGCCTGATAATTCCCCATGGCAAGTTATTGCATTTGTACGATTTGTCCCTTGGTTTTAATCATTCTTTCAGGGTGCATCCCAGCTCAGAACAAGTCTCTATGTGGATGAAATAATTCTCTCGCCTTCTGTCTAATTCTTTTACCAATTACCTTAATGCTTGACCCGATGAGTTCCTCCAATATTTTTTCTTTGCACCTACTGAATAATGAAAGGCCTAGATAGATTGGATGTGGAGAGGATGTTTCCAGTAGTGGGAGCATGCGGACCAGAGGCCATAACCTCAGAATAAAAGGACGTACCTTTTATAATGGAGATGAGGAGGAATTTATTTTGCTCGAGGGTAGTGAATCTGTGGAATTCATTGCCACATGCGGCTATTGAGGTCGTCTTTAGGTATTTTTAAAGTGTAGATTGATAGGTTCTTGATTAGTAAGGGTGTCGAAGGATATGGGGAAAAGGCTGGAGAATGGGGTTGTAAGGGATAACAACTTTAGTTGCATCAATCAGCACAGGCAAGACAGGATGTTAATATTAAATGCAAAGATGCGTTTACTGATGGCAAACAGAGCCAAGTCTCTTCCCCTTTGCTTTTCTGAGTGAGTTCTGTTGCTGTGAGTGTCTTCAGGTTCCTTTCCTGAAACGTAACACATTACAGCACCGGAACGGGCTCTTTGGCCCACAATGTCTGTGCCAAACATAATGCCAAGTTAAACTAATTTCCTCTTCCTACACATGATCCATATCTCTCTATTCCCTGCTTATCCATGAGCCTATTCAAAATCCTCTTAAATGCCAATATCGTGCCTGCCTCCACTGCAATACGTTCCAGGCACCCACCACTCTCTGTTTAAAAACATCTTGTGCCACCCATCTCTTTTAAAATGTACCCCTCTCATTTTAAAGCTATGAAGGTGTCTCAGCTGAGACCTCCCACCATCACAGTCTCCTCTCTTGCCAAGTTTGCATCTTTCTTGCTCATAATTCCCTCATGAACATGTTGGAGGGCTACCAGCCTTCTGAAAAAACTGACAAAACCATTATCCATCTGAATCCCTCTTCTCTGGTTTCTCAGTATCTCCACATTGAGATATCTCGCAGCCACCTCTAAAAGAAGTCACATACTTCCTCAAACCAATATCTCTCCATCCTTTGGCGGTTTGGCCAATAAACATTTTGAACTTCCCTTTGCACACTCTCCTATTAGGACAGAAAGGAGTTTAACAAGTTTTAAGGCCCAAAATGGGAGTAAGACAGCAGCAAAGTAAGGCTGAGGTGTAAATGTAGCTGAAAAGCCTTTGGCACAGTCATGATGGTGGACTGGAAAGGGCTGGTTATTTCAAATTCAATCGACAATGGAACTGGCAGGCTTCTGTCTTGTAATTGAAGTCCTGGGCCAGCTACTGCAATGGTCAAGACCAACTCTCAATGTTTGCAGGATTGGGGGTAGCATGGCTATTTGAGGGAGCAGAAGAGGGTTTAATACCCCGATAGGCATCAATGGGCCAGTTAGGAGGAAGGACATGACATAGTTCTGGGTAATTTTGGCCAGATCTTGGGTAGAGATGAATAGTGTACCCAGGAGGAGGGGGGCAAAATGTGTCGGATGTAGGATCAATTAAAGTGAGAAGTTTCTTCCAAACTTCAATTGACTATGTAATTAGTTATTATCTGTTTTACATTCTTCTTTCATTTCCATGAGGCAAGCAGTGACAGAAAATGCCTAGAACAAAATTGCAAAGAAAGACGTTTGATGAAATCAGGGCTATGTTAATGGATTGGTTCAAATGGTCGATGACATCTGAGTATCGGGCAAGGGTGTGCAAAGTGGATCATTGAGTTCATGAACTACATGTGTACTGCAGTGAATCTTTAGTAAACAGGCATGCTTTCCTATTCCGCAAGGAATGCAACTTGATATGGATTAATGTTTACATTGCAAATGGAAAGATGGAAGCTCTGGTCAGATGAGTAGAAAGGAACTGCAGATGCTGGTTTATACTAAAGATAAGCACAAAATGCTGGAGTAACTCAACGGGTCCGGCAGCAACCCTGAAGAAAAAAGATGGGTGACATTTTGGTTTGGGACCCTTTTCTTCAGTCTTAACTTCACCATTCCCCTCCATCTAATCCAACCTTGCCTCTTCCAACTACATAGCTCTGCTGTTGTTTTGCACCAATCCCAACCTTGTCCTCAAATCCGTAGACAAGCCTGGTACTGTTGTTGGACACAAAATGCTGGAGTAACTCAGCGGGACAGGCAGCATCTCTGGAGAGAAGGAATAGGTGACTTTTCGGGTCGAGACCCTTCTTCAGACTGATCTGTTAGACTACCTTACAAAGGTCATGCAGCTCTGGGACACCTCGCATATTGAATCCTAGACCCTTGTCCTACCAACGTACACCAGGCCACTTGCTTCCAGACCAACCTGAATCTTATCATATCAGGAGATCTCCCATCTGCAACCTTCAATCCACTAGTGCAACAAGCCTGCACCACCAGATTCCATCTATTACCCAAGATCTATGAACTGGATTGGTAATGTAGGAAGGAACTGCAGATGCTGGGTTATACAGAAGATACCTGTAGACACAATATGCTGGAGTCGAAAGGAGTGTTCCAACCCGAAACATCACCTATTCTTTTTCTCCAGGATGCTGTTTGACAAATTGAGTTACTACAGCACTTTTGTCGATCAACAGGACTGGCAGCCCCATTGATTCAGCCTACTTTTTTTTTGTCTTTGGAATATGTTGATAATGGCAAGTGTGGAATATGCTCAGCAGACCAGATATGTACAAATAGAAAGAGGAAAAACCAAGATATTGGAAAGCAGTCACGAAGGGTTGACAAACTTATTATTGAGACTGAACATTGAGAAATTGTCTTTGGTTCCAGGTGTTTAAAATCATTCTGGAATATTTGCCACCATTCATACTTTGGTCCTGACATTTTGTCTCTGTTGGCTTTATTGATACAAAAACAATCGCCAATACTGTGTGTAGTCTTTCTGATAATCTATGTTTCTATGTTTCTATTAGAGCTCTGGGGGCTAGTGGAGTCAAGGGATATGGGGAGAAGGCAGGCACGGGTTATTGATAGGGAATGATCAGCCATGATCACAATGAATGGCTGGCTCGAAGGGCCGAATGGCCTCCGCCTGCACCTATTTGCTATGTTTCTATGTTTCTATAATTCCAACATCTCAGGTCTATAGGTAGACTTTGCATCCTTTCAAGTGTCGCCTTGTGATTTGGAAACCGTGGTGCCATCCTCAACGTGACTCACCAAGGTTTCATGTAGGATCAGCCAGAGCATATTAATAACAATATTTCTCTTAGTGTGTAGGAAGGATCTGCAGATGCTGGTTTAAACTGAAGATTGGCACAAAAAGCTGGAGTAACTCCACGTGACAGGCAGTATCTCTGGAGAGAAGGAATGGGTGACGTTTCGGGTCGAGATCATTCCTCAGACTTTCTCTTAGTGCAGGCATATTAGGGCCCATTCTCCAATTGAGTGTTGACAGAGAACAAGACAACTGCAGCTTCCCTCCAGTGATGTTTTGTATTCATTTAAATCCATGGAACATCATGGATATGGAGCTAAGTTTTCAGATGACACGCTATTGGTTTAAGATTTATTTAGTGTTTAGAGATACAGCATGGAAACAGGCCCTCAGCCCACTGGGTCCATGCCGACCATCAATCACCCATTTGCATTAGTTCTATGATATCCCACTTTCTCATTCGCTCCCTACATGCTAGGAGCAATTTATCAGAGGCCAATTCACCTAAAAACCTGCGTGTTTTGGGGATATAGGAGGAAACCAGAGCACCCGGAGCAAGCCCACATAGTCACAGGGAGAACGTGCAAACTCCATGCAGACAGCACCCGAGGTCAGCATCGAACCTGCGTCTCTAGCACCGTGAGGCAGCAGCTCTAGCACTGCACCACTATGGCACCTGTATCCTTGTTTGTTGATGTCAGTCACCATATAAAGAACTGACCAATAATGAAAAAAAACTCAAAACTGTTGGAATAACTCAGGTTCAGGCAGCATCTGCGGAAGGAGTGGATAGCTCCTGTTTTGAGTCGAGACTCTTCTTGAGACTAAGGAAGGTTCCCAACCCGAAACATCACCTATCCATTCCCACCCCAGATACTGGTCAGTTTGAAGAAGTGTCCCGATCCTAAACCTTGCCTATCCAGTCCTACCACAGATGCTACCTGATCAAACTGAATTATTCCAGCACTTTGTGTTTTACTCACTATTCCAGCATCTGCTGTTCATTTGCTTTGATGAGAAAACGTATCTTATTTTTGCTAGTATACGAAATATTGATCTTCTGGAGTTAAAAAATACATGTTTTTGTAATATAGAAATGCTATTGTTATGATAAAATATCCAGATAATTGTTAGCTACTTCTAAAGGATTGATTTTTAGATCATAAATCAAAAGATATTAAAGGTCCAGGAAATTAGGACTCTAAATGATACACGAGAATAAACCAGTAATAACAAACTCTTTAATTCGCTTTCCAGGGATCTTGTCAATCACACACAAAGGCTTTTAAATTACGGAGTGCCTGGAGGTGATTTCATGCAGATATAATAGTGAATACATGCCATTTAAAGTATACCTATCTCCTACCCCACAATTGGAGCCTCAAGCTGGTTTGTCAGGTGTTTTATTCCAAGCAGAATTGTTGCTACACTTAATGTTAAAAATAAATATTTTGTTAGCAACAATTTATGCCCTGAGAAATTAAAAATAGGAAATGCTGGAAACACTCAGCAGGTCGGGCAGTGTCTGTTGGAAAAATAAACTGGATGTTTCAGGATTGAGACGTTTTGTCAGAACTGTGACTGAGAGCCTTGCGATTAGTGTAGTAGTCATATAGCTTAACTCAGTAAGTTATAACTATAACCAGTTACCCTTAAATTTAATGTTTAAGAAGGAACTGCAGATGCTGGAAAATCGAAGGTACACAAAAATGCTGGAGAAACTCAGTGGGTGCAGCAGAATCTATGGAGCGAAGGAAATAGGCAACGTTTCGGCCCGAAACGTTGCCTATTTCCTTCGCTCCATAGATGCTGCTGCACCCGCTGAGTTTCTCCAGCATTTTTGTGTACCTTTAAATTTAATCTGCCTGTAATTATGTGGGGGGGATTTATACGTAGTCTGAGGCGTGTTTGCGGCTGGGATTCCCGCACAGACTCGCTAGTAGTTTCTAGTTTAGTTTGAAGAAGCATGGAGGAGAGGTCACAGCTTTCGACCATGCACGAGTAAGATTAAAATGTACTTGTACAAGAAGAAGTTTGGATGAATATCTTACTGTTTTTACTACTACAATAAAGAAACTATTAATTAAGAGACTGTGTTTGGAAGATTTATCTTTCGATGGCATCGAATGTCTCGTGGAGAGCTCGTGAGTGCGTTTCGATTATCTCCTGAACCCCTGTCTTCAATCATAGTGACTAAAGGAAAGATTCCTTGAACGATATGAAAATCTGTCACTATAATTAGTAACACAGAACTGGGTTCATCATTGTGTGAAAAGATTAGATGGGGTGACATTTTTAATGTGTAGGAAGGAACTGCAGATGCTAGATTACCCCGAAGATGGGCACAAAATGCTGGAGTAAAGCCCCTGTCCCACTTTCACGACCTAATTCACGACCTCTGCCGAGTTTGCCTTGACTCATACTCGCAGCATGGTTGCCACGAGGTCGTAGGAGGTCATAGGAGGTCGTAGGTAGGTTGTAGTAGGTGGTGATGCTAGTCGTAGGTACTCATGGCATCAAGTAGGTCGCGGTGTTTTTTCTAGCCTGATAAAAAATGCTCACGAGTTTAAAAAAAAAAGGTCGGCATGGAAAAATCGATACTTTATACTCGTAGGTGGGTCGTAGTAGGTCCTGATGCTAGTCGTGGGTAGTCGTAGGTGGTCGGAGGCAGTCGAAGGTAATAGCTCCGGAATGAAAAAAAGGTCAGTAGAAAAAAAAGGTTATTTAAACAGCAGAATGTCACCTCTGTCACTCCAAGGCATATTCATTCACAGCTGGAGAGTTTTTTGGAGAGGAGACGTGTTTTAGAGATGGCACAAAAGAGGCAGCAGCGCAGGGGGAGGGCACAACCCTAAAAAGGAAACGGCCATGCATGTGTTGCCCACCCAAGAGGAGGTGGCAGGAGGTGATGCCACATGAGGTGATAGTGCAGGAGGAGGTAGCCCTGCATGAGAGACCCCTGGAGGAGGAGACCAGGGTGGTAGTATATGTCCCCACCACCACCCCATCCTTCACTGTCTCATTTGAAGGCAGCAAAGCAGCCCTTTCTCCTGTGTCTGACACAGCATCAGAGGCAGATGCCCCATTGGTGGTGAGGGAGGAAGTTTATGCCCTACACCTTCACCAGGCAGCAGGAGGGGGACCTTGAGGAACGGTTCCAGCAGAATGCCATCCTGTACGAAAAGGAAAATGAGGGGTACAGGGTCAGGGGCAAGAATGGCATGTTTGCCATCCACTGCCCCACATGTGTGCTTAAAGTTCCATCTTTTGTCAAAACTCAGCGCCACTCTCTTCCAGTCATCTGGTGTACCGGGACAGTCCATCACATCATCTCCATTCACCCATTGAGACCTCTTCTTGTGCTTCCCCTTCACCCTTGCTCTTCCCCTTCTGCCTTTCTTAAAAGGCTGCTGAAGTAAAAGGGCTACTGCAAACAGCAGTAAAACGTACATGGTCGAAGCCAGTCTTCAACATAGTCGAAGGAGGTCTTCTTCATAGTCGTGGGAGGTCTTCAACGTAGTCGTAGGAGGTCGTAGACATAGTCGTGGAGGTCGTAGGTTACCGCCACCTTGATTTTTTTAAGGTCGTTTAATGTCGTCAGAGGTCGCAAATTAGGCTGTGAAAGTGGGACAGGCCCTTAACTCAGTGGGACAGGCAGCATCTCTGAAGAAAAGGAACAGGTGACGTTTCGTGGCAATATCCTTTTCACACTGAGAGTTGGGGGAGAGGGAACCAAGAGATATGAAAAAGTATATAGAACAAATTAATGAAAGATATGTAAAAAGACAGATCAAAGCCAGCAACGATGCTCAAGGGAAGGTGGAGTTCACTGTGGTCCATTGTTGGCTGTGGCAACTCTTGGCCAGAGATGCTGCCTGACCCACTGAATTACTCCAGGATTTTGTGCCCATGTTTAGAATTTTTTAATGTTCATCAAGAAGAGTTTTGTGTCCAAGTATGTAAATAATCCCATTTGGGAATGAAGCCAGGATGAAATGCTGATAGATGAGCAATTTAGGACTAGGGATCTGAACTACCAGTTTCAAAATAGTTTGGAAAAATACAGTGTGGAAACAGGCCCTTTGGTCCACTGAGTCTGTGCTCACCACTTGCTACACACTACACAATTTGGCACAGTGTGCCAACCACTATACTACACACTAGGAACAATTTATCATCTTTATCAAAGCCAATTAACCTACAATCCTGTACACCTTTGGACAGTGGAAGGAAACCAGAGCACCCAGGAAAACCCATGCAGTCATGGGGAGAATGTACAAACCTTATACAGACAATACATTTTCTATGTTTCTATACCCTTAGTCACGATCGAACCTGGCTCTCTGGTGTTAGGCAACAACTCCACCGCTGTGCTACTGTGTTGCCCTAGGGAAAGTCCAGTAATTGTGTCAAATTTCAGAGAAGGCTAATTTGAATAATGTCATCCGTTTATCTCTCTCCACATATGTTTCTGACCTGCTGAGTTTGTATGGATCGTACAAGGATATTTCGGGACCAAGGGGATAATCCGTGTAGAGAGCTGGAGAATGTATGTAAGATTTTAAATGAATACTTTTCATCTGTATTCACTAAGATAAACGTAGATGATTTCAGCTGGGCTGGGGAAATTCTAGTCTATTGAGATTAAAAGGGAGGTATTAATTTACTTAGCAGCCATAAATGTGAATAAATTCCCTGGGCCTGATGAGATGTATCCCAGGCTACTGTAGGAGGCAAGGGAACAGATCACTGGGGCCCCTCACGGAAATATTAACATCTTCGCTGTCCACAGTTGAGATGCCAGATGGCAAAAAGACAGAAAATGTGATATGTTTATTCAACAAAGGCAGCAGGGATAAGACAGACCTGTTAATCTAATGTCGCTTCTCGGGAAATTATTGCAAATATTGTTGAGGGATAGGATTAATCCGTACATGGAAAGACAAAAATTCAGGGATAGATAATTAGTGGGAGATCCTAATTTAGCTGATTTTTATTTGACGAGGGAACTAAATGTATTGGTGAGGGCAGTGTGGTTGATGCAGCTTGTGTGAACTGCAGCAAGGCTTTTAACATGGCCTCGCATGGAAGGCTAGTCTAAAAAATTAAACCGCATGGAATCCAACACAAGCTGGCAAACCTGATCCTAACCTGAGATAGACACATAGTGCTGGAGTAACTCAACGGGTCAGGCGGCATCGCCAGAGAAAAAGGATGGGGTTTGAAGTCTGAAGAAGGGTCTCGATCCAAAACGTCACCCATTCCTTCTCTCCAGAGATGCTGCCTGTCCCGCTGAGTTACTACGGCATTTTGTGTCTACCTTCGAAAAAGGATAGGAGATGTTTTAGGTCGGGACCCTTCTTCAGACTGAAAGTAGTGGGTGGGGGTGAAAAGCTGGAGGCAAGAAAAGACCAGGGCTGGCAACAAATGACTTCAGGCATGGTGGTGCCCTGGTAGGCCCATGGTTGGACAAGGAAGGTGTGGTGACTTGGTTATAGGGGAAAGAGGGAAAGATGGTGGAGAGTTGCTTTGTAATGAGTAGCTTGTAACCAGTAACAAGTGACCAGACTACTGGGATCAGTGCTGGGACCCTTGCTGTTTGTATAGATGTAGGAAGCATAATCAGTAAGCATGCAGGTAATACAAACCATGGTGTGGTAGCATTGGGAATGGTTGTCTAAGGCTGCAAAGTTTTATATTTAACTGCTGGTAAATAGGATAGGACAATCGCAGGTTGAATTTAATCCTGATAAAAGATGAGGTAATGTATTTTGAAGAGTCTAATAAGTATAGGACAATACCATGAATAATAGGGCCCCAGGGAGTATTGAGCAGAGGGATCATAGTGTAAAACTCTGAAGATCTTGAGAGGTGGAAGCACAGATAGATGGGGTGATGTAGATGGCATACATGAAAGTATCTGAGTCACAACATTATGCAGCATGGAAGCAGAGCCTTCAGCCCAGCTCGCCCATACCGGACAAGATGCCTTATCTACACTAATTCTACCTGCCCGCATTGGGCCCATATCCCTCTAGCCTTTCTATTTTTTCGAGATACAATGTGAAAACGGGTCCTTCGGCCCATGCACACTATCCTGCATACTGGGGGCAACTTACAGAAGCCAATTACCGACAAACCTACACATCTTTGGAATGTAGGAGCACCTGGAGAAAACCCACATGATCACAGGGAGAACGTACCGATTCCGTACAGAAAGCACGGTCAGGATCGATCCCTAGTCTCTGGTGCTGTAAGACAGCATCTCTACCACAGCGTCAGTGTGCCGCCCTTTATCGTTCAATGGTACATTATTGTCAGATATAGTTAAATTCCTTTTTTGCATATAGTTCAGTAAAACTATTACTATACGCAAGCACAATCTTAGTTGAGTACAAGTGTATAGAAATAGTACACAGAGTCAAGAGTCACCATGTTTTGGTACCATTTTTCAAGATTCAAGTCCAAGTTGTTATAAATCTAGAGTTCTTAACTTGGCCATAAAGGTCAAATTGAGCCTTCCTATCCATATTCCTGTCCAAATGTCTTTTAAATGTCATTTATAGTACTTGTCTCAATTACCTTCTCTGGCAGTTCATTCCTCCCACCTTCTGTGTGGGAAAAAGTTGCCCCTCGGGTTCCTATTAATGGGCCTGTCCCACTTACACAAGTTTTTTGGCAACTGCCGGCACCCGTCATAGGTCGCCGAAAATTTTCAACATGTTGAAAATTCAGCGACGACCAGAAAGACGCTACAACTCTTTGGGTGACTAGGAGACTACTCACGACCATACAGGCGACACCCTGGCGACATGTCGCGGGGTGAAGCCTGTATGGTCATGACTAGTCGCCCAAAGAGTTGTACCTTGTTCTGGTGGCCGCTGGATTTTCAACATGTTGAAAATTTTCGGCGACCTGTAACGACCTATGACGGGTGCCGGCAGTCGCCGAAAAAGTAGCGTAAGTGGGACAGGCCCATAAACCTTTCCCCTCCCATTTTAAGCCTATGTCCTCTGTTCCTTGATACCCCGACTCAGGGTAAAATACTCTGCATCACCAGAAGGGCCTGTTTCCATGCTGGGTTTTTCAGTATGGAAACAGGCCCTTCAGCCTAACTTGTCCATGCTGACCAGGATACCTGGCTGCATTAGTCCCATTTGCCCCCATTTGACCCCTATCTATCTGAATCTTTCCTATTCATGTGCCTGTCTAAATGTCTTTTTGGATACTTGCCTTCATTACTCAACATAAAGGGGCTGTCCCACTTGGGTAACCTAATTGGCGAGTTTAGGAGAGTTTGAAAAAAATGTCATGTTGAAGACCTCCTTCGACTATGTAGAAGACCTCCTTCAACTATGTTGAAGACTAGCTTTGACTAGCTATGACTAACTTAGGGAAAATTGGACACCGAATAGTGGAGAGAGAAGACGACCTCCTTCGACCTCCCTTCGACCTCCCTTCGACTATGATGAAGACTACCTTCGACTACCTACGACTAACATGCTGACCTACTATGACCTACTACGACTAAAGCTACGAGTAAATAAAGTATTGTTTTTTTCCATGGCGACCTTTTTTTACTCGCGGGCATTTTTCAACATTTTTCAACGCCGCGACCTAGCTGAGGCCTCGAGTACACGGGAACTACTCTCAAGCATGAATGAGAGTTACAAAGACCTCCACGACCTCGTGTCGTCCATGCTGCGCGTATGAGTCGAGGGCAAACTCGCCAGAACTCGGGGATTAGGTTGCCCAAGTGGGACAGCCCCTTCTGGATTGTGTTACAACTTTTGTGCACCAAGGGGCCTTTTTCACTTCTGTACAACTCCATGTAGTTGAAACTGCTTTCCAAGCATTTTTACTGTGTTTTTACGAAGCTGGTTTTAAATGGGGTGTTAAAAAAATATATTGCTGGAGGAACTCAGTGGATCTAGCAGCGTCTAAGGTAGGAAAGGAACTGCCGATGTTTCAGGTGCAGAGCCCTGCATGGGAATAGAATGGAGAGGGAGGTTGAAATACATAGGGTGTTTCTACATTTGAGATTTCCAGCATCTGCAATTTTTGTTAAATTACATTTATATAGAATGTATTGCACTGAGTTTTTGGATGAATAAAATAATTATAAAAATTCAAAAATCAAATCAGTCTGAAGAAGGGTCTCGACCCAAATTGTCACTCATCCTTTTTCTCCAGAGACGCTGCCAGGCCCGCTGAGTTACTCCAGCACTTTGTATTTATTTTTGGTATATACCAGCATCTGCAATTCCTTTCTACACATCAAATACCTCTTACAGAATGATTCAAAGTGCTGCACAAACAATTTGTTTTTACAATCATCAAGCTTTGGTTGGGTGCATCCAGCAAGGTTCCACTGAAGTGATGCATGAAAGTCTTGTAATTCTTCATTTACTTAAAGGTGATAGTTTATGATGCATGATTACATTCAGGAGTGTGCAATCCACAGTGTAGAGATAAAAGGAATGTAAGTAATGCCTCTGTTGGGGTAGATGTTTAAAAGAGTGGAGCGATTGTGATGTGATTGCAGATCCGTTTCTGGGATCAGCCGCAGTGGAGTGGAGTGGAGTGGAGTAGAGTACCTGGTGGAGTACCTGGCTTGGGTGCCATCTTGTCTTGTCGATTTGCCTCCAACTGATTTTGTTCTGTCTCTCAAAGAAATCACCAGCCACTATAATTTAGTTTGTCGCATATGCAATTGATGTTTTATTTTCTGCCAAGATGGATATTAGTTAGCTGAGGGTTATTCTCCTGTTGAAAAGAATCAATTTTCAGCAGGAGAATCCCCCTTCACTAACTTATATTCACCTTGGCTGACATAAATCAGTCCAGTACAGTATGCAGCAAACTAACTTAGTGGCTGGTGATTTGTTAGAGAGACATCACAACATTGGTTGGAGGCAAACCATAGAGTCATAATCATACAACATGGAAACAGACCCTTCAGTCCAACTCAACTATGTTGACCATGATGCCCCTTCTAAGCTAATCACATTTGGTCCATTTCGCTCTGAACCTTTCCTTATCATGCATGCTGTTATAGTATCTGCCTCAATTACATCTTTTGGCAGCTCGATCCTTATACTGAGTGAAAATGTTGCTACTTGGGTTTATTAAATTTTGCCCTCATCTTAAATCTATGTAATCTGGTTCTTGATTTCCTCAACCCTGGGTGAAAGAATGAATGAATATTTATTACATGTCATTTGAACCTCAGTGAGGCTCAAACGAAACTTAGTTTCCACAGCCATACAAACAGAGACAATTCCTACAAGGCACACATACAATTCAAGTAACACAAACATCCATCACAGTGAATGTCCTCCTCACTGTGATGGAAGGCAAAGTCTTTCTCTCCCCTGCACCATTTTTCTCCCGGTGTTGAAGCCCCAGGCGGGCAATGGTAAGTTCCACGGCCATTTTAGGCCGCGCCGGACGATGTATGGCCCCGCTCCAGGCCCAAAAGTCACAAGTTGGAGCCCCCGGCGGGCGCTGGAATGTCCTGCAGCCATTGAAGCCGCGCTGGGCGATGTACGGCCCCGCTCCGGGTCGTTCAAACCCCGCGACACGGGCTGGAGAAGTTGCGTTGCGGGAGCTCCAGAAAGTGGTCTCTCACCCGGACCCGCGAGCTCCCGATGTTCCAGTCCACCGGACTTGCGGCTGTAGCCGGAGCTTCCGAACTCCGGGGTCGAGCCGCAGCAGCGAGCCACCACCGCTTCCCACGCTCTGAGGCCGGCCAGCCCCACGATGGTAAGTCTGCAGCTCCGCAGCTCCGCGACTGGAGCCCCCAGGTCGTTCCAGCTGGAGGCCGCTCCGCGGTGCTAGGCCCCAACGACAACGGAGACCCGACAGGAAAAAGGTCGGGTCTCCCATGCAGGGAAGAGATTTTTTAAAGTTTCCCCCTCCCCTCCCCGCCCTGCCCCCAACATATACACAGTCAAAAACACTATTAAAAAACACGAACAACTACATTTAACTAGACAAAAAATAAAAAAAGACTGAAGGGGCCGCTGCAACAGTGTCGTGCCGCAACACCCGAAGGCTCTGTGCATTCACCCTATCTATTCCCCTCATGATTTTATACATTTCTATAATATAATCCCTCGGCCTCCTGCGTCCCAAGAAATAAAGTCTTAGCCTGCCCAACCTCTCCCTATAGCTCAGGTCAATCAGTCCTGGCAACATCCTCGTAAATCAGTTTGGAAGTTTTGACACAATTGGCACATTGACCAAAATATTCACCCTTATCATGTGCAGTACATTTAAAAATAAAACAGTTCCCTGAATATTTGTTTTTCAGTTGTGTAATAATATTTACATATATGGTTGCTAATGCTGCCAAATTGCAATATTTGCCAAAGTTCCAGATTAAACAAATGATAAAATGGCTTAGCTTTTACAGTTCCTAGAGATTCTAAATTCATGTAGTTTCTAGACAAAATCAGATGATTCTCATTCAGAGAAATGACCAGGAAGATAGACACAAAAATCTGGAGTAACTCAATGGGACAGGCAGCATGTCTGGAGAGAAGGAATGGGTGACATTTTGGGTTGCGACCTTTCTTCAGACCCGATTCTGACACGAGTCTGGATCCGAAACGTCACCCATTCTTTCTCTCCAGAGATGCTGCCTGTCCCGAGTTACTCCAGCTTTTTGTGAATATCTTTGGTTTAAACCAGCATCTGCAGTTTCTTCCTACAAATGACCAGGAAGGCCCAATTTCAGTCATTTTCGTCAGTGCTGGAATAACTCAGCGGATCAGGCAGCAGCCCTAGAGAAAAAGGATGGGTGCCCTAAGGGTCAGGAGCCTCCTTCAGACTGATTGTAGTGGTGGAGGGAGTGTGTCTGGGGGGAGGGGAGAAAGCTAGAAAGCTAGAAGAGAGGAGAGACAAGTCTGGCAGGTAATGGGTTGATGCATGTGATGAGGGTTTTTGATGGGCAGATGGTGGACAAAGGTCAGAGTTGAAAAGACAGAAGATTTGAAATTAAAGGACTGAAGGACTGAGAATTGTGAAGCTAGAGGAAGGAACATAGGTGGAATGGGAGGGGGCAAATAGATGCAACACCAGGTGGGGGATGGGAGGGGGAGTGGGAGGAGAAAGGAGGTGGTTTGGGGGTGGGGTTGAGGGGAAAGATCCTGATCCACTGAGTTACTTCGGCACTTTGTAAACCAGCATCTGCAGTTCCTTGTATCATCGGACATTGTAGCATTGTGTTCGGTCGGGAAAGCTGTTGCTTCTCTCAAAATTCAACTGATATTCCGGTTCGTTAGCTAACATACTGTCAAAAGTGTAATGGCTACAATGAAAATCTTGCAAGATCCACAGATGCAATAGGTGAAAACATAAATGCAAGTCATCTCTTTAATATCAATGCATCCATTAGAAAAACAAAGAGACCACAGTCAAAAACCAAAGCATGACACATTCCCTTTAAATTAATCTCCTGGCCCTTTACTTTTCTGATACCACAGACTATTGAGCAATGCCACGTTCATGAACCAATTGATAAAATGTCTACTTAAGTACATTTTGAAACTAAATGGATAATCAAATTTGTGGTGTACAAGTTAGTTGTGATATGTAATTAGTAACTTGATCAAGTCTACTGATAGTAGGTCTCTGGAGAAAAGGAATAGGTGACATTTCGGGTCAAGACATATATGTCTGAAGAAGGGTCTCGTCCATTCCTTTTCTCCAGAGATGCTGCCTGACCTGCTGAGTTACTCCAGTATTTTGTGTCTGGCTTCGGTGCAAACCAGCAACTGCAATTCCCTTCTACAGATCAAGCCTCCTGATAACTTGGCATTTGTACGTCTATGCTTTTGGACACCGTTCTGTGCAGCAAGTTACTGAAAATACTGTTTAATAACGTTGCAGTAGAGGAAAAATGGGCATTTAGGACATGTAAGCAGGCAAGACAATTGCATATGTGTAGAAAGGAACTGCAGATGCTGGTTTATATCGAAGATAGGCACAAAACACTGGAGTGACTCAGTGGGCGAGGTAGCATCTCCAGAGACAAAGGATGGGTGACATTTCGGGCCGGAACCCTTCGTCAGACTGAAAGTAAAGGGGAGAGAATTGGGGGAAGAAAAAGGCAATTGTGTACCTCAACTAATCATCTTAAACGGTTGTGAAATTAAATGTAAGGATTGAGAAAAAATGGAACAGGAGGTCCGTATCAAGCTGAAAGAAAAATAAAGAGAATATAAAGATTACACAGGGAAAAGTAACATTGAAAATAATTTTAGAATGCAACATTGTTAAATCCGACAGTATTTAAATACTGAAGTACTGAGAATTTGTATTGCCGGAGCATTTGTAGCCACAGTTCTTGTTGTCTCAGATTAACGCTTATCGCAATGTTAAACCGATAGTTAAATTGACTTGGACAAGAGTTCATTTCCAGAGTGGGATTTGGTTTGTCTCCACTGCATAAATATAGAATAGTAGAAATTACACACTGTGCATGCAACCTGCTGCTATTTATATTGGAGCTGCTGCGAGTGATTTTCTTCTGTCCTTACTCTCAATGCAAAAGCTCCATGGATTCCAGGTGAGTGTAAATTCAATAGTTACATGAGTAGAGTGAGTTTAGACGTGTGCTTTCCATGCTCATTGCAAAGAGGCTGGTGAATCAGTTTTGCCACATGCACACAGAAGAATGCATTGATTTTGTACTTTAAATCAATAAAAAAAACATGCGCTACATGATGGAATTTCCAGAGCAGCAGATTCACGCTGTTCCACGCATTTCAATGGTGACCCTGACAATGACATAATGTACCAGAAACAACTTTTGGATTTCTACTTTTCACTTTGTATCTGCCTTTGCCTGAAGTCGCTGGTGCATTTCCCTACAAATAATGGCAGGCGTGATTATCTCTGCCATTATTTTGACAGGAAATTATGGGCCATTCTGAATATGACAAATGCTCCCATTATGGGAATTATTCTCTTCAGAACAGAGAGGTTTTAGAGAATATTTAATATTAGACGAGCTCAGAATTACGATGGGTATTGACAGGGTAAATGAAGAGAAACGGTTCCCATTGGCAGGAGGGTCAGAAGTGGAAGGACACCAATTTTAGATAATTGGCCAAAGTTCCGATCAGGAGATGAGGCAAAATTTATTTTGCATTGTGAATTTTTATCATTGTCTTCAAAGGTGTTGGAAATGGATGAAATGGAATCTTTGAAAGGGTTGAATATCTACAAAGAGAGCTGTAAGGAAACCTGTGGAAGAAGTAGGGAATAGGAAGAAAACGGCTTGAACACGGTCTCAAAGAACCAATGTAGACACAATTGGTTGTTTGCCTCTTTTTGTGTCCATGCAATTCCACTATTGTGCTGTAAGGAGAAACCTTACGGATTTTCTGGTCAGTCTTACACGGTGGGGAGATTGTAGGCAAGGCAATTGGTCAATTGATCATTATGGAACGACTACAGTGCTCTGTTCTCGCTGCAGTTGACAGCACAGCAGCAACTTTAGAATTGTTACACCTCCTTAATGAGCCCAGTCCACTTATGCATGTCATTCTAAACTTTTAAATACACAATATCTTGATAAATTCAAAAGTTATAGGAGCAGAATTTGATAAGTTGATGTTGGGTGGCAGAGAAAGTGCGGGAGGGATGGGTTGATTAAGGCCAATATCCCTGATGGAGTGAGATAAGTTGATCTGGAGTTAAATGTTCATTACTTGGAGACTCAGAGCAAGTGAATTTTGAATCCCGATGCTGCAATGGGAACTCTGTACAATTTGGAATATAAAAATCAACTAACACAGGGACATTTAAAGCTGAGTCATGTTACTCCCAGTGAGTGATGTCTATGATTTTACTGCCATTCTTAACAGGTGTAACCTCTTTTTCAATACACATGAAGAATATTTAGAAAGAGCCCCACCCGATGCTCCAACCCTTCCACCACCACTAGCAGAAGGATAAGAGGGAGCCTCATTGAAACTTTCTGAATAGTGAAAGACCACGATAGAGTGAATGTGGGGAGGATGTTTCCACTAATGAGAGAGTCTGGTACCAAAGGGCAAAGCCTCAGAATAAAACAACATACCTTTTAGAACAAAGAGGAATTTCTTTAGTCAGAAGGTGGTGAATCTGTGGAATTCAATGCCACAGACGGATGTGAAAGCCGTCATTGGGTATTTTTAAGGCATGGGTTGACAGATACTCGATTGGTAAGGGTGTCAGGGGTTAAGGGGAGAAGGCAGGAGAATGGGGTTGAGAGGAAAAGATAGATCATCATGATTGAATGGCAGAACAGACTCAATGGGCTGAATGGTCGACTTCTGCTACAACTTCTGAACTTCTGAACCACAATCATAGAAATTTGTGGCGACTATAATAGAATAGATATCAGCAGCAAATAACAATAGGTTGTCCAAAGCAATCTGATTTACAGTAAATTAGCAACTGGTGGAAATAAATACTTCATCACAGTAAGAGATTTAGATATGATGAGAGCTAACAAGAGCTTAGAGCAACTTGCTTGTCAGGAAGCAAAACATAATTCAGCATATTAAATATACTTGGAGAAGCAGTGCTGTGCATGTTAGTTAGTTTAGTTTATTATCACATGTGCCAAGGTACAGT